>NW_022145579.1:0-83414 GCF_000002235.5 Strongylocentrotus purpuratus | reverse complement strand
TGTGCCTTTGAAAGAAGTTTGAACATTTGTCATTTCCAAAGCCAAAAAGCAACTGATAATCAAGTGAACTGAGCGCACATACCTTGAGTATAGGTATTTAGTTCTATATCAATACATATAACTTTTCATTTTTTCCCTCAGGAACAACTCCAGGAACAACACCTGGAACCACTCCAGCTACAACACCTGCAACAACGCCAGGAACGACACCCGGAACAACACTGCAACAACGCCTGTGACAACGCAAGCTACAACACCTGAAACGACACCTGGAACAACACCAGGCACAACACCAGGTACTACACCAGGCACTACACCAGGTAAGGTCAATTTTTTAGGTGGTTTAAAGAGAGACACATTACTTACTTTAAAGGAGTTGGGTTCTCTTAATGTCATGTGGCCTGTTCCTTTAAAAGAAGTTTGAACATTTGTCATTTCAAAGTCCAAAAAGCAACTGATAATCAAGTGAACTGAGCGCACATACCTTGAGTATAGGTATTTTGTTCTATATTAATACATATAACTTTTCATTTTTCCCTCAGGAACAACTCCAGGAACAACACCTGGAACCACTCCAGCTACAACACCTGCAACAACGCCAGGAACGACACCCGGAACAACACCTGCAACAACGCCTGTGACAACGCAAGCTACAACACCTGAAACGACACCTGGAACAACACCAGGCACAACACCAGGTACTACACCAGGCACTACACCAGGTAAGGTCATTTTTTTAGGTGGTTAAAGAGAGACACATTACTTTACTTTAAAGGAGTTGGGTTCTCTGAATGTCATGTGGCCTGTGCTTTTAAAAAGAAGTTTGAACATTTGTCATTTCCAAAGTCAAAAAGCAACTGATAATCAAGTGAACTGAGCGCACATACCTTGAGTATAGGTATTTAGTTCTATATTAATACATATAACTTTTCATTTTTTCCCTCAGGAACAACTCCAGGAACAACACCTGGAACCACTCCAGCTACAACACCTGCAACAACGCCAGGAACGACACCCGGAACAACACCTGCAACAACGCCTGTGACAACGCAAGCTACAACACCTGAAACGACACCTGGAACAACACCAGGCACAACACCAGGTACTACACCAGGCACTACACCAGGTAAGGTCAATTTTTAGGTGGTTTAAGAGAGAGACACATTACTTTACTTTAAAGGAGTTGGGTTCTCTGAATGTCATGTGGCCTGTTTCTTTAAAAGAAGTTTGAACATTTGTCATTTCCAAAGCCAAAAAGCAACTGATAATCAAGTGAACTGAGCGCACATACCTTGAGTATAGGTATTTAGTTCTATATCAATACATATAACTTTTCATTTTTCCCTCAGGAACAACTCCAGGAACAACACCTGGAACCACTCCAGCTACAACACCTGCAACAACGCCAGGAACGACACCCGGAACAACACCTGCAACAACGCCTGTGACAACGCAAGCTACAACACCTGAAACGACACCTGGAACAACACCAGGCACAACACCAGGTACTACACCAGGCACTACACCAGGTAAGGTCAATTTTTTAGGTGGTTTAAGAGAGACACATTACTTTACTTTAATTAAAGGAGTTGGGTTCTCTGAATGTCATGTGGCCTGTGCCTTTGAAAGAAGTTTGAACATTTGTCATTTCCAAAGTCAAAAAGCAACTGATAATCAAGTGAACTGAGCGCACATACCTTGAGTATAGGTATTTAGTTCTATATTAATACATATAACTTTTCATTTTTTCCCTCAGGAACAACTCCAGGAACAACACCTGGAACCACTCCAGCTACAACACCTGCAACAACGCCAGGAACGACACCCGGAACAACACCTGCAACAACGCCTGTGACAACGCAAGCTACAACACCTGAAACGACACCTGGAACAACACCAGGCACAACACCAGGTACTACACCAGGCACTACACCAGGTAAGGTCATTTTTTAGGTGGTTTAAAGAGAGACACATTACTTACTTTAAAGAGTTGGGTCTCTAAATGTCATGTGGCCTGTGCCTTTAAAAGAAAGAGTTTGAACATTTGTCATTTCCAAAGTCAAAAAGCAACTGATAATCAAGTGAACTGAGCGCACATACCTTGAGTATAGGTATTTAGTTCTATATTAATACATATAACTTTTCATTTTTTCCCTCAGGAACAACTCCAGGAACAACACCTGGAACCACTCCAGCTACAACACCTGCAACAACGCCAGGAACGACACCCGGAACAACACCTGCAACAACGCCTGTGACAACGCAAGCTACAACACCTGAAACGACACCTGGAACAACACCAGGCACAACACCAGGTACTACACCAGGCACTACACCAGGTAAGGTCATTTTTTAGGTGGTTTAAAGAGAGAGACACATTACTTTACTTTAAAGGAGTTGGGTTCTCTAAATGTCATGTGGCCTGTGCCTTTAAAAGAAGTTTGAACATTTGTCATTTCCAAAGCCAAAAAGCAACTGATAATCAAGTGAACTGAGCGCACATACCTTGAGTATAGGTATTTAGTTCTATATTAATACATATAACTTTTCATTTTTTCCCTCAGGAACAACTCCAGGAACAACACCTGGAACCACTCCAGCTACAACACCTGCAACAACGCCAGGAACGACACCCGGAACAACACCTGCAACAACGCCTGTGACAACGCAAGCTACAACACCTGAAACGACACCTGGAACAACACCAGGCACAACACCAGGTACTACACCAGGCACTACACCAGGTAAGGTCAATTTTTTAGGTGGTTTGAAGAGAGACACATTACTTTACTTTAAAGGAGTTGGGTTCTCTAAATGTCATGTGGCCTGTTTCTTTAAAAGAAGTTTGAACATTTGTCATTTCCAAAGCCAAAAAGCAACTGATAATCAAGTGAACTGAGCGCACATACCTTGAGTATAGGTATTTTAGTTCTATATTAATACATATAACTTTTCATTTTTTCCCTCAGGAACAACTCCAGGAACAACACCTGGAACCACTCCAGCTACAACACCTGCAACAACGCCAGGAACGACACCCGGAACAACACCTGCAACAACGCCTGTGACAACGCAAGCTACAACACCTGAAACGACACCTGGAACAACACCAGGCACAACACCAGGTACTACACCAGGCACTACACCAGGTAAGGTCAATTTTTTAGGTGGTTTGAAGAGAGAGACACATTACTTTACTTTAAAGGAGTTGGGTTCTCTAAATGTCATGTGGCCTGTGCCTTTAAAAGAAGTTTGAACATTTGTCATTTCCAAAGCCAAAAAGCAACTGATAATCAAGTGAACTGAGCGCACATACCTTGAGTATAGGTATTTAGTTCTATATTAATACATATAACTTTTCATTTTTTCCCTCAGGAACAACTCCAGGAACAACACCTGGAACCACTCCAGCTACAACACCTGCAACAACGCCAGGAACGACACCCGGAACAACACCTGCAACAACGCCTGTGACAACGCAAGCTACAACACCTGAAACGACACCTGGAACAACACCAGGCACAACACCAGGTACTACACCAGGCACTACACCAGGTAAGGTCAATTTTTTAGGTGGTTTGAAAGAGAGACACATTACTTTACTTTAAAGGAGTTGGGTTCTCTGTCATGTGTGGCCTGTGTTCTTTAAAAGAAGTTTGAACATTTGTCATTTCCAAAGCCAAAAAGCAACTGATAATCAAGTGAACTAAGCGCACATACCTTGAGTATAGGTATTTAGTTCTATACATATAACTTTTCATTTTTTCCCTCAGGAACAACTCCAGGAACAACACCTGGAACCACTCCAGCTACAACACCTGCAACAACGCCAGGAACGACACCCGGAACAACACCTGCAACAAACGCCTGTGACAACGCAAGCTACACACACCTGAAACGACACTGGAACAACACCAGGCACAACACCAGGTACTACACCAGGCACTACACCAGGTAAGGTCAATTTTTTAGGTGGTTTAGAAGAGAGACACATTACTTTACTTTAAAGGAGTTGGGTTCTCTAATGTCATGTGGCCTGTGCCTTTAAAAGAAGTTTGAACATTTGTCATTTCCAAAGTCAAAAAGCAACTGATAATCAAGTGAACTGAGCGCACATACCTTGAGTATAGGTATTTAGTTCTATATTAATACATATAACTTTTCATTTTTTCCCTCAGGAACAACTCCAGGAACAACACCTGGAACCACTCCAGCTACAACACCTGCAACAACGCCAGGAACGACACCCGGAACAACACCTGCAACAACGCCTGTGACAACGCAAGCTACAACACCTGAAACGACACCTGGAACAACACCAGGCACAACACCAGGTACTACACCAGGCACTACACCAGGTAAGGTCAATTTTTTAGGTGGTTTAAAGAGAGACACATTACTTTACTTTAAAGGAGTTGGGTTCTCTAAATGTCATGTGGCCTGTTCTTTAAAAGAAGTTTGAACATTTGTCATTTCCAAAGCAAAAAGCAACTGATAATCAAGTGAACTGAGCGCACATACCTTGAGTATAGGTATTTAGTTCTATATCAATACATATAACTTTTCATTTTTTCCCTCAGGAACAACTCCAGGAACAACACCTGGAACCACTCCAGCTACAACACCTGCAACAACGCCAGGAACGACACCCGGAACAACACCTGCAACAACGCCTGTGACAACGCAAGCTACAACACCTGAAACGACACCTGGAACAACACCAGGCACAACACCAGGTACTACACCAGGCACTACACCAGGTAAGGTCAATTTTTTAGGTGGTTTAAAGAGAGACACATTACTTTACTTTAAAGGAGTTGGGTTCTCTGAATGTCATGTGGCCTGTGCCTTTAAAAGAAGTTTGAACATTTGTCATTTCCAAAGTCAAAAAGCAACTGATAATCAAGTGAACTGAGCGCACATACCTTGAGTATAGGTATTTAGTTCTATATTAATACATATAACTTTTCATTTTTTCCCTCAGGAACAACTCCAGGAACAACACCTGGAACCACTCCAGCTACAACACCTGCAACAACGCCAGGAACGACACCGGAACAACACCTGCAACAACGCCTGTGACAACGCAAGCTACAACACCTGAAACGACACCTGGAACAACACCAGGCACAACACCAGGTACTACACCAGGCACTACACCAGGTAAGGTCAATTTTTTAGGTGGTTTAAAGAGAGACACATTACTTTACTTTAAAGGAGTTGGGTTCTCTGAATGTCATGTGGCCTGTGCCTTTAAAAGAAGTTTGAACATTTGTCATTTCCAAAGTCAAAAAGCAACTGATAATCAAGTGAACTGAGCGCACATACCTTGAGTATAGGTATTTAGTTCTATATTATACATATAACTTTTCATTTTTTCCCTCAGGAACAACTCCAGGAACAACACCTGGAACCACTCCAGCTACAACACCTGCAACAACGCCAGGAACGACACCCGGAACAACACCTGCAACAACGCCTGTGACAACGCAAGCTACAACACCTGAAACGACACCTGGAACAACACCAGGCACAACACCAGGTACTACACCAGGCACTACACCAGGTAAGGTCAATTTTTTAGGTGGTTTAAAGAGAGACACATTACTTTACTTTAAAGGAGTTGGGTTCTCTGAATGTCATGTGGCCTGTGCCTTTAAAAGAAGTTTGAACATTTGTCATTTCCAAAGTCAAAAAGCAACTGATAATCAAGTGAACTGAGCGCACATACCTTGAGTATAGGTATTTAGTTCTATATTAATACATATAACTTTTCATTTTTTCCCTCAGGAACAACTCCAGGAACAACACCTGGAACCACTCCAGCTACAACACCTGCAACAACGCCAGGAACGACACCCGGAACAACACCTGCAACAACGCCTGTGACAACGCAAGCTACAACACCTGAAACGACACCTGGAACAACACCAGGCACAACACCAGGTACTACACCAGGCACTACACCAGGTAAGGTCAATTTTTTAGGTGGTTTGAAGAGAGACACATTACTTTACTTTAAAGGAGTTGGGTTCTCTAAATGTCATGTGGCCTGTTTCTTTAAAAGAAGTTTGAACATTTGTCATTTCCAAAGCCAAAAAGCAACTGATAATCAAGTGAACTGAGCGCACATACCTTGAGTATAGGTATTTAGTTCTATATCAATACATATAACTTTTCATTTTTTCCCTCAGGAACAACTCCAGGAACAACACCTGGAACCACTCCAGCTACAACACCTGCAACAACGCCAGGAACGACACCCGGAACAACACCTGCAACAACGCCTGTGACAACGCAAGCTACAACACCTGAAACGACACCTGGAACAACACCAGGCACAACACCAGGTACTACACCAGGCACTACACCAGGTAAGGTCAATTTTTTAGGTGGTTTAAAGAGAGACACATTACTTTACTTTAAAGGAGTTGGGTTCTCTGAATGTCATGTGGCCTGTTGCCTTTGAAAGAAGTTTGAACATTTGTCATTTCCAAAGTCAAAAAGCAACTGATAATCAAGTGAACTGAGCGCACATACCTTGAGTATAGGTATTTAGTTCTATATTAATACATATAACTTTTCATTTTTTCCCTCAGGAACAACTCCAGGAACAACACCTGGAACCACTCCAGCTACAACACCTGCAACAACGCCAGGAACGACACCCGGAACAACACCTGCAACAACGCCTGTGACAACGCAAGCTACAACACCTGAAACGACACCTGGAACAACACCAGGCACAACACCAGGTACTACACCAGGCACTACACCAGGTAAGGTCATTTTTTAGGTGGTTTAAAGAGAGACACATTACTTTACTTTAAAGGAGTTGGGTTCTGAATGTCATGTGGCCTGTGCCTTTAAAAGAAGTTTGAACATTTGTCATTTCCAAAGTCAAAAAGCAACTGATAATCAAGTGAACTGAGCGCACATACCTTGAGTATAGGTATTTAGTTCTATATTAATACATATAACTTTTCATTTTTTCCCTCAGGAACAACTCCAGGAACAACACCTGGAACCACTCCAGCTACAACACCTGCAACAACGCCAGGAACGACACCCGGAACAACACCTGCAACAACGCCTGTGACAACGCAAGCTACAACACCTGAAACGACACCTGGAACAACACCAGGCACAACACCAGGTACTACACCAGGCACTACACCAGGTAAGGTCAATTTTTTAGGTGGTTTAAAGAGAGACACATTACTTTACTTTAAAGGAGTTGGGTTCTCTAAATGTCATGTGGCCTGTGCCTTTAAAAGAAGTTTGAACATTTGTCATTTCCAAAGTCAAAAAGCAACTGATAATCAAGTGAACTGAGCGCACATACCTTGAGTATAGGTATTTAGTTCTATATTAATACATATAACTTTTCATTTTTTCCCTCAGGAACAACTCCAGGAACAACACCTGGAACCACTCCAGCTACAACACCTGCAACAACGCCAGGAACGACACCCGGAACAACACCTGCAACAACGCCTGTGACAACGCAAGCTACAACACCTGAAACGACACCTGGAACAACACCAGGCACAACACCAGGTACTACACCAGGCACTACACCAGGTAAGGTCAATTTTTTAGGTGGTTTAAAGAGAGACACATTACTTTACTTTAAAGGAGTTGGGTCTCTGAATGTCATGTGGCCTGTGCCTTTAAAAGAAGTTTGAACATTTGTCATTTCCAAAGTCAAAAAGCAACTGATAATCAAGTGAACTGAGCGCACATACCTTGAGTATAGGTATTTAGTTCTATATTAATACATATAACTTTTCATTTTTTCCCTCAGGAACAACTCCAGGAACAACACCTGGAACCACTCCAGCTACAACACCTGCAACAACGCCAGGAACGACACCCGGAACAACACCTGCAACAACGCCTGTGACAACGCAAGCTACAACACCTGAAACGACACCTGGAACAACACCAGGCACAACACCAGGTACTACACCAGGCACTACACCAGGTAAGGTCATTTTTTAGGTGGTTTAAAGAGAGACACATTACTTTACTTTAAAGGAGTTGGGTTCTCTGAATGTCATGTGGCCTGTGCCTTTGAAAGAAGTTTGAACATTTGTCATTTCCAAAGTCAAAAAGCAACTGATAATCAAGTGAACTGAGCGCACATACCTTGAGTATAGGTATTTAGTTCTATATTAATACATATAACTTTTCATTTTTTCCCTCAGGAACAACTCCAGGAACAACACCTGGAACCACTCCAGCTACAACACCTGCAACAACGCCAGGAACGACACCCGGAACAACACCTGCAACAACGCCTGTGACAACGCAAGCTACAACACCTGAAACGACACCTGGAACAACACCAGGCACAACACCAGGTACTACACCAGGCACTACACCAGGTAAGGTCATTTTTTTAGGTGGTTTAAAGAGAGACACATTACTTTACTTTAAAGGAGTTGGGTTCTCTGAATGTCATGTGGCCTGTTGCCTTGAAAGAAGTTTGAACATTTGTCATTTCCAAAGTCAAAAAGCAACTGATAATCAAGTGAACTGAGCGCACATACCTTGAGTATAGGTATTTAGTTCTATATTAATACATATAACTTTTCATTTTTTCCCTCAGGAACAACTCCAGGAACAACACCTGGAACCACTCCAGCTACAACACCTGCAACAACGCCAGGAACGACACCCGGAACAACACCTGCAACAACGCCTGTGACAACGCAAGCTACAACACCTGAAACGACACCTGGAACAACACCAGGCACAACACCAGGTACTACACCAGGCACTACACCAGGTAAGGTCAATTTTTTAGGTGGTTTAAAGAGAGACACATTACTTTACTTTAAAGGAGTTGGGTTCTCTGAATGTCATGTGGCCTGTGCCTTTGAAAGAAGTTTGAACATTTGTCATTTCCAAAGTCAAAAAGCAACTGATAATCAAGTGAACTGAGCGCACATACCTTGAGTATAGGTATTTAGTTCTATATTAATACATATAACTTTTCATTTTTTCCCTCAGGAACAACTCCAGGAACAACACCTGGAACCACTCCAGCTACAACACCTGCAACAACGCCAGGAACGACACCCGGAACAACACCTGCAACAACGCCTGTGACAACGCAAGCTACAACACCTGAAACGACACCTGGAACAACACCAGGCACAACACCAGGTACTACACCAGGCACTACACCAGGTAAGGTCATTTTTTAGGTGGTTTAAAGAGAGACACATTACTTTACTTTAAAGGAGTTGGGTTCTCTGAATGTCATGTGGCCTGTGCCTTTAAAAGAAGTTTGAACATTTGTCATTTCCAAAGTCAAAAAGCAACTGATAATCAAGTGAACTGAGCGCACATACCTTGAGTATAGGTATTTAGTTCTATATCAATACATATAACTTTTCATTTTTTCCCTCAGGAACAACTCCAGGAACAACACCTGGAACCACTCCAGCTACAACACCTGCAACAACGCCAGGAACGACACCCGGAACAACACCTGCAACAACGCCTGTGACAACGCAAGCTACAACACCTGAAACGACACCTGGAACAACACCAGGCACAACACCAGGTACTACACCAGGCACTACACCAGGTAAGGTCAATTTTTTAGGTGGTTTAAAGAGAGACACATTACTTTACTTTAAAGGAGTTGGGTTCTCTAAATGTCATGTGGCCTGTTCTTTAAAAGAAGTTTGAACATTTGTCATTTCCAAAGTCAAAAAGCAACTGATAATCAAGTGAACTGAGCGCACATACCTTGAGTATAGGTATTTAGTTCTATATTAATACATATAACTTTTCATTTTTTCCCTCAGGAACAACTCCAGGAACAACACCTGGAACCACTCCAGCTACAACACCTGCAACAACGCCAGGAACGACACCCGGAACAACACCTGCAACAACGCCTGTGACAACGCAAGCTACAACACCTGAAACGACACCTGGAACAACACCAGGCACAACACCAGGTACTACACCAGGCACTACACCAGGTAAGGTCAATTTTTTAGGTGGTTTGAAGAGAGACACATTACTTTACTTTAAAGGAGTTGGGTTCTCTGAATGTCATGTGGCCTGTTTCTTTAAAAGAAGTTTGAACATTTGTCATTTCCAAAGCAAAAAGCAACTGATAATCAAGTGAACTGAGCGCACATACCTTGAGTATAGGTATTTAGTTCTATATTAATACATATAACTTTTCATTTTTTCCCTCAGGAACAACTCCAGGAACAACACCTGGAACCACTCCAGCTACAACACCTGCAACAACGCCAGGAACGACACCCGGAACAACACCTGCAACAACGCCTGTGACAACGCAAGCTACAACACCTGAAACGACACCTGGAACAACACCAGGCACAACACCAGGTACTACACCAGGCACTACACCAGGTAAGGTCAATTTTTTAGGTGGTTTAAAGAGAGACACATTACTTTACTTTAAAGGAGTTGGGTTCTCTGAATGTCATGTGGCCTGTGCCTTTAAAAGAAGTTTGAACATTTGTCATTTCCAAAGTCAAAAAGCAACTGATAATCAAGTGAACTGAGCGCACATACCTTGAGTATAGGTATTTAGTTCTATATAATACATATAACTTTTCATTTTTCCCTCAGGAACAACTCCAGGAACAACACCTGGAACCACTCCAGCTACAACACCTGCAACAACGCCAGGAACGACACCCGGAACAACACCTGCAACAACGCCTGTGACAACGCAAGCTACAACACCTGAAACGACACCTGGAACAACACCAGGCACAACACCAGGTACTACACCAGGCACTACACCAGGTAAGGTCATTTTTTAGGTGGTTTAAAGAGAGACACATTACTTTACTTTAAAGGAGTTGGGTTCTCTGAATGTCATGTGGCCTGTGCCTTTAAAAGAAGTTTGAACATTTGTCATTTCCAAAGTCAAAAAGCAACTGATAATCAAGTGAACTGAGCGCACATACCTTGAGTATAGGTATTTAGTTCTATATTAATACATATAACTTTTCATTTTTTCCCTCAGGAACAACTCCAGGAACAACACCTGGAACCACTCCAGCTACAACACCTGCAACAACGCCAGGAACGACACCCGGAACAACACCTGCAACAACGCCTGTGACAACGCAAGCTACAACACCTGAAACGACACCTGGAACAACACCAGGCACAACACCAGGTACTACACCAGGCACTACACCAGGTAAGGTCAATTTTTTTAGGTGGTTTAAGAGAGACACATTACTTTACTTTAAAGGAGTTGGGTTCTCTGAATGTCATGTGGCCTGTGCCTTTAAAAGAAGTTTGAACATTTGTCATTTCCAAAGTCAAAAAGCAACTGATAATCAAGTGAACTGAGCGCACATACCTTGAGTATAGGTATTTAGTTCTATATTAATACATATAACTTTTCATTTTTTCCCTCAGGAACAACTCCAGGAACAACACCTGGAACCACTCCAGCTACAACACCTGCAACAACGCCAGGAACGACACCCGGAACAACACCTGCAACAACGCCTGTGACAACGCAAGCTACAACACCTGAAACGACACCTGGAACAACACCAGGCACAACACCAGGTACTACACCAGGCACTACACCAGGTAAGGTCAATTTTTTAGGTGGTTTAAAGAGAGACACATTACTTTACTTTAAAGGAGTTGGGTTCTCTGAATGTCATGTGGCCTGTGCCTTTAAAAGAAGTTTGAACATTTGTCATTTCCAAAGTCAAAAAGCAACTGATAATCAAGTGAACTGAGCGCACATACCTTGAGTATAGGTATTTAGTTCTATATTAATACATATAACTTTTCATTTTTTCCCTCAGGAACAACTCCAGGAACAACACCTGGAACCACTCCAGCTACAACACCTGCAACAACGCCAGGAACGACACCCGGAACAACACCTGCAACAACGCCTGTGACAACGCAAGCTACAACACCTGAAACGACACCTGGAACAACACCAGGCACAACACCAGGTACTACACCAGGCACTACACCAGGTAAGGTCAATTTTTTAGGTGGTTTAAAGAGAGACACATTACTTTACTTTAAAGGAGTTGGGTTCTCTAAATGTCATGTGGCCTGTTTCTTTAAAAGAAGTTTGAACATTTGTCATTTCCAAAGCAAAAAGCAACTGATAATCAAGTGAACTGAGCGCACATACCTTGAGTATAGGTATTTAGTTCTATATTAATACATATAACTTTTCATTTTTTCCCTCAGGAACAACTCCAGGAACAACACCTGGAACCACTCCAGCTACAACACCTGCAACAACGCCAGGAACGACACCCGGAACAACACCTGCAACAACGCCTGTGACAACGCAAGCTACAACACCTGAAACGACACCTGGAACAACACCAGGCACAACACCAGGTACTACACCAGGCACTACACCAGGTAAGGTCAATTTTTTAGGTGGTTTAAAGAGAGACACATTACTTTACTTTAAAGGAGTTGGGTTCTCTGAATGTCATGTGGCCTGTGCCTTTGAAAGAAGTTTGAACATTTGTCATTTCCAAAGTCAAAAAGCAACTGATAATCAAGTGAACTGAGCGCACATACCTTGAGTATAGGTATTTAGTTCTATATTAATACATATAACTTTTCATTTTTTCCCTCAGGAACAACTCCAGGAACAACACCTGGAACCACTCCAGCTACAACACCTGCAACAACGCCAGGAACGACACCCGGAACAACACCTGCAACAACGCCTGTGACAACGCAAGCTACAACACCTGAAACGACACCTGGAACAACACCAGGCACAACACCAGGTACTACACCAGGCACTACACCAGGTAAGGTCATTTTTTTAGGTGGTTTAAAGAGAGACACATTACTTTACTTTAAAGGAGTTGGGTTCTCTGAATGTCATGTGGCCTGTGCCTTTAAAAGAAGTTTGAACATTTGTCATTTCCAAAGTCAAAAAGCAACTGATAATCAAGTGAACTGAGCGCACATACCTTGAGTATAGGTATTTAGTTCTATATTAATACATATAACTTTTCATTTTTTCCCTCAGGAACAACTCCAGGAACAACACCTGGAACCACTCCAGCTACAACACCTGCAACAACGCCAGGAACGACACCCGGAACAACACCTGCAACAACGCCTGTGACAACGCAAGCTACAACACCTGAAACGACACCTGGAACAACACCAGGCACAACACCAGGTACTACACCAGGCACTACACCAGGTAAGGTCAATTTTTTAGGTGGTTTAAAGAGAGACACATTACTTTACTTTAAAGGAGTTGGGTTCTCTAAATGTCATGTGGCCTGTTTCTTTAAAAGAAGTTTGAACATTTGTCATTTCCAAAGCAAAAAGCAACTGATAATCAAGTGAACTGAGCGCACATACCTTGAGTATAGGTATTTAGTTCTATATAATACATATAACTTTTCATTTTTTCCCTCAGGAACAACTCCAGGAACAACACCTGGAACCACTCCAGCTACAACACCTGCAACAACGCCAGGAACGACACCCGGAACAACACCTGCAACAACGCCTGTGACAACGCAAGCTACAACACCTGAAACGACACCTGGAACAACACCAGGCACAACACCAGGTACTACACCAGGCACTACACCAGGTAAGGTCAATTTTTTAGGTGGTTTAAAGAGAGACACATTACTTTACTTTAAAGGAGTTGGGTTCTCTGAATGTCATGTGGCCTGTGCCTTTAAAAGAAGTTTGAACATTTGTCATTTCCAAAGTCAAAAAGCAACTGATAATCAAGTGAACTGAGCGCACATACCTTGAGTATAGGTATTTAGTTCTATATTAATACATATAACTTTTCATTTTTTCCCTCAGGAACAACTCCAGGAACAACACCTGGAACCACTCCAGCTACAACACCTGCAACAACGCCAGGAACGACACCCGGAACAACACCTGCAACAACGCCTGTGACAACGCAAGCTACAACACCTGAAACGACACCTGGAACAACACCAGGCACAACACCAGGTACTACACCAGGCACTACACCAGGTAAGGTCATTTTTTAGGTGGTTTAAAGAGAGACACATTACTTTACTTTAAAGGAGTTGGGTTCTCTGAATGTCATGTGGCCTGTGCCTTTAAAAGAAGTTTGAACATTTGTCATTTCCAAAGTCAAAAAGCAACTGATAATCAAGTGAACTGAGCGCACATACCTTGAGTATAGGTATTTAGTTCTATATTAATACATATAACTTTTCATTTTTCCCTCAGGAACAACTCCAGGAACAACACCTGGAACCACTCCAGCTACAACACCTGCAACAACGCCAGGAACGACACCCGGAACAACACCTGCAACAACGCCTGTGACAACGCAAGCTACAACACCTGAAACGACACCTGGAACAACACCAGGCACAACACCAGGTACTACACCAGGCACTACACCAGGTAAGGTCATTTTTTAGGTGGTTTAAAGAGAGACACATTACTTTACTTTAAAGGAGTTGGGTTCTCTGAATGTCATGTGGCCTGTGCCTTTAAAAGAAGTTTGAACATTTGTCATTTCCAAAGTCAAAAAGCAACTGATAATCAAGTGAACTGAGCGCACATACCTTGAGTATAGGTATTTAGTTCTATATCAATACATATAACTTTTCATTTTTTCCCTCAGGAACAACTCCAGGAACAACACCTGGAACCACTCCAGCTACAACACCTGCAACAACGCCAGGAACGACACCCGGAACAACACCTGCAACAACGCCTGTGACAACGCAAGCTACAACACCTGAAACGACACCTGGAACAACACCAGGCACAACACCAGGTACTACACCAGGCACTACACCAGGTAAGGTCAATTTTTTAGGTGGTTTAAAGAGAGACACATTACTTTACTTTAAAGGAGTTGGGTTCTCTGAATGTCATGTGGCCTGTTCTTTAAAAGAAGTTTGAACATTTGTCATTTCCAAAGTCAAAAAGCAACTGATAATCAAGTGAACTGAGCGCACATACCTTGAGTATAGGTATTTAGTTCTATATCAATACATATAACTTTTCATTTTTTCCCTCAGGAACAACTCCAGGAACAACACCTGGAACCACTCCAGCTACAACACCTGCAACAACGCCAGGAACGACACCCGGAACAACACCTGCAACAACGCCTGTGACAACGCAAGCTACAACACCTGAAACGACACCTGGAACAACACCAGGCACAACACCAGGTACTACACCAGGCACTACACCAGGTAAGGTCAATTTTTTAGGTGGTTTAAAGAGAGACACATTACTTTACTTTAAAGGAGTTGGGTTCTCTGAATGTCATGTGGCCTGTGCCTTTAAAAGAAGTTTGAACATTTGTCATTTCCAAAGTCAAAAAGCAACTGATAATCAAGTGAACTGAGCGCACATACCTTGAGTATAGGTATTTAGTTCTATATTAATACATATAACTTTTCATTTTTTCCCTCAGGAACAACTCCAGGAACAACACCTGGAACCACTCCAGCTACAACACCTGCAACAACGCCAGGAACGACACCCGGAACAACACCTGCAACAACGCCTGTGACAACGCAAGCTACAACACCTGAAACGACACCTGGAACAACACCAGGCACAACACCAGGTACTACACCAGGCACTACACCAGGTAAGGTCAATTTTTTAGGTGGTTTGAAGAGAGACACATTACTTTACTTTAAAGGAGTTGGGTTCTCTGAATGTCATGTGGCCTGTTTCTTTAAAAGAAGTTTGAACATTTGTCATTTCCAAAGCCAAAAAGCAACTGATAATCAAGTGAACTGAGCGCACATACCTTGAGTATAGGTATTTAGTTCTATATCAATACATATAACTTTTCATTTTTTCCCTCAGGAACAACTCCAGGAACAACACCTGGAACCACTCCAGCTACAACACCTGCAACAACGCCAGGAACGACACCCGGAACAACACCTGCAACAACGCCTGTGACAACGCAAGCTACAACACCTGAAACGACACCTGGAACAACACCAGGCACAACACCAGGTACTACACCAGGCACTACACCAGGTAAGGTCAATTTTTTAGGTGGTTTAAAGAGAGACACATTACTTTACTTTAAAGGAGTTGGGTTCTCTAATGTCATGTGGCCTGTGCCTTTAAAAGAAGTTTGAACATTTGTCATTTCCAAAGTCAAAAAGCAACTGATAATCAAGTGAACTGAGCGCACATACCTTGAGTATAGGTATTTAGTTCTATATTAATACATATAACTTTTCATTTTTTCCCTCAGGAACAACTCCAGGAACAACACCTGGAACCACTCCAGCTACAACACCTGCAACAACGCCAGGAACGACACCCGGAACAACACCTGCAACAACGCCTGTGACAACGCAAGCTACAACACCTGAAACGACACCTGGAACAACACCAGGCACAACACCAGGTACTACACCAGGCACTACACCAGGTAAGGTCAATTTTTTAGGTGGTTTAAAGAGAGACACATTACTTTACTTTAAAGGAGTTGGG
The DNA here is from genome assembly GCF_000002235.5 of Strongylocentrotus purpuratus. Taxonomy (NCBI): domain Eukaryota; kingdom Metazoa; phylum Echinodermata; class Echinoidea; order Camarodonta; family Strongylocentrotidae; genus Strongylocentrotus; species Strongylocentrotus purpuratus. The sequence goes on along the minus strand of NW_022145579.1, from coordinate 66,896 downwards.
TTCTCTGAATGTCATGTGGCCTGTGCCTTTAAAAGAAGTTTGAACATTTGTCATTTCCAAAGTCAAAAAGCAACTGATAATCAAGTGAACTGAGCGCACATACCTTGAGTATAGGTATTTAGTTCTATATCAATACATATAACTTTTCATTTTTTCCCTCAGGAACAACTCCAGGAACAACACCTGGAACCACTCCAGCTACAACACCTGCAACAACGCCAGGAACGACACCCGGAACAACACCTGCAACAACGCCTGTGACAACGCAAGCTACAACACCTGAAACGACACCTGGAACAACACCAGGCACAACACCAGGTACTACACCAGGCACTACACCAGGTAAGGTCATTTTTTAGGTGGTTTAAAGAGAGACACATTACTTTACTTTAAAGGAGTTGGGTTCTCTAAATGTCATGTGGCCTGTGCCTTTAAAAGAAGTTTGAACATTTGTCATTTCCAAAGTCAAAAAGCAACTGATAATCAAGTGAACTGAGCGCACATACCTTGAGTATAGGTATTTAGTTCTATATTAATACATATAACTTTTCATTTTTTCCCTCAGGAACAACTCCAGGAACAACACCTGGAACCACTCCAGCTACAACACCTGCAACAACGCCAGGAACGACACCCGGAACAACACCTGCAACAACGCCTGTGACAACGCAAGCTACAACACCTGAAACGACACCTGGAACAACACCAGGCACAACACCAGGTACTACACCAGGCACTACACCAGGTAAGGTCAATTTTTTAGGTGGTTTAAAGAGAGACACATTACTTTACTTTAAAGGAGTTGGGTTCTCTGAATGTCATGTGGCCTGTTTCTTTAAAAGAAGTTTGAACATTTGTCATTTCCAAAGTCAAAAAGCAACTGATAATCAAGTGAACTGAGCGCACATACCTTGAGTATAGGTATTTAGTTCTATATAATACATATAACTTTTCATTTTTTCCCTCAGGAACAACTCCAGGAACAACACCTGGAACCACTCCAGCTACAACACCTGCAACAACGCCAGGAACGACACCCGGAACAACACCTGCAACAACGCCTGTGACAACGCAAGCTACAACACCTGAAACGACACCTGGAACAACACCAGGCACAACACCAGGTACTACACCAGGCACTACACCAGGTAAGGTCAATTTTTTAGGTGGTTTAAAGAGAGACACATTACTTTACTTTAAAGGAGTTGGGTTCTCTAATGTCATGTGGCCTGTCTTTAAAAGAAGTTTGAACATTTGTCATTTCCAAAGCCAAAAAGCAACTGATAATCAAGTGAACTGAGCGCACATACCTTGAGTATAGGTATTTAGTTCTATATTAATACATATAACTTTTCATTTTTTCCCTCAGGAACAACTCCAGGAACAACACCTGGAACCACTCCAGCTACAACACCTGCAACAACGCCAGGAACGACACCCGGAACAACACCTGCAACAACGCCTGTGACAACGCAAGCTACAACACCTGAAACGACACCTGGAACAACACCAGGCACAACACCAGGTACTACACCAGGCACTACACCAGGTAAGGTCAATTTTTTAGGTGGTTTAAAGAGAGACACATTACTTTACTTTAAAGGAGTTGGGTTCTCTGAATGTCATGTGGCCTGTGCCTTTGAAAGAAGTTTGAACATTTGTCATTTCCAAAGTCAAAAAGCAACTGATAATCAAGTGAACTGAGCGCACATACCTTGAGTATAGGTATTTAGTTCTATATTAATACATATAACTTTTCATTTTTTCCCTCAGGAACAACTCCAGGAACAACACCTGGAACCACTCCAGCTACAACACCTGCAACAACGCCAGGAACGACACCCGGAACAACACCTGCAACAACGCCTGTGACAACGCAAGCTACAACACCTGAAACGACACCTGGAACAACACCAGGCACAACACCAGGTACTACACCAGGCACTACACCAGGTAAGGTCAATTTTTTAGGTGGTTTAAAGAGAGACACATTACTTTACTTTAAAGGAGTTGGGTTCTCTGAATGTCATGTGGCCTGTGCCTTTAAAAGAAGTTTGAACATTTGTCATTTCCAAAGTCAAAAAGCAACTGATAATCAAGTGAACTGAGCGCACATACCTTGAGTATAGGTATTTAGTTCTATATTAATACATATAACTTTTCATTTTTTCCCTCAGGAACAACTCCAGGAACAACACCTGGAACCACTCCAGCTACAACACCTGCAACAACGCCAGGAACGACACCCGGAACAACACCTGCAACAACGCCTGTGACAACGCAAGCTACAACACCTGAAACGACACCTGGAACAACACCAGGCACAACACCAGGTACTACACCAGGCACTACACCAGGTAAGGTCAATTTTTTAGGTGGTTTAAAGAGAGACACATTACTTTACTTTAAAGGAGTTGGGTTCTCTGAATGTCATGTGGCCTGTGCCTTTAAAAGAAGTTTGAACATTTGTCATTTCCAAAGCCAAAAAGCAACTGATAATCAAGTGAACTGAGCGCACATACCTTGAGTATAGGTATTTAGTTCTATATCAATACATATAACTTTTCATTTTTTCCCTCAGGAACAACTCCAGGAACAACACCTGGAACCACTCCAGCTACAACACCTGCAACAACGCCAGGAACGACACCCGGAACAACACCTGCAACAACGCCTGTGACAACGCAAGCTACAACACCTGAAACGACACCTGGAACAACACCAGGCACAACACCAGGTACTACACCAGGCACTACACCAGGTAAGGTCAATTTTTTAGGTGGTTTAAAGAGAGACACATTACTTTACTTTAAAGGAGTTGGGTTCTCTAAATGTCATGTGGCCTGTGCCTTTAAAAGAAGTTTGAACATTTGTCATTTCCAAAGTCAAAAAGCAACTGATAATCAAGTGAACTGAGCGCACATACCTTGAGTATAGGTATTTAGTTCTATATTAATACATATAACTTTTCATTTTTTCCCTCAGGAACAACTCCAGGAACAACACCTGGAACCACTCCAGCTACAACACCTGCAACAACGCCAGGAACGACACCCGGAACAACACCTGCAACAACGCCTGTGACAACGCAAGCTACAACACCTGAAACGACACCTGGAACAACACCAGGCACAACACCAGGTACTACACCAGGCACTACACCAGGTAAGGTCAATTTTTTAGGTGGTTTAAAGAGAGACACATTACTTTACTTTAAAGGAGTTGGGTTCTCTGAATGTCATGTGGCCTGTGCCTTTGAAAGAAGTTTGAACATTTGTCATTTCCAAAGTCAAAAAGCAACTGATAATCAAGTGAACTGAGCGCACATACCTTGAGTATAGGTATTTAGTTCTATATTAATACATATAACTTTTCATTTTTTCCCTCAGGAACAACTCCAGGAACAACACCTGGAACCACTCCAGCTACAACACCTGCAACAACGCCAGGAACGACACCCGGAACAACACCTGCAACAACGCCTGTGACAACGCAAGCTACAACACCTGAAACGACACCTGGAACAACACCAGGCACAACACCAGGTACTACACCAGGCACTACACCAGGTAAGGTCAATTTTTTAGGTGGTTTAAAGAGAGACACATTACTTTACTTTAAAGGAGTTGGGTTCTCTGAATGTCATGTGGCCTGTGCCTTTAAAAGAAGTTTGAACATTTGTCATTTCCAAAGTCAAAAAGCAACTGATAATCAAGTGAACTGAGCGCACATACCTTGAGTATAGGTATTTAGTTCTATATTAATACATATAACTTTTCATTTTTTCCCTCAGGAACAACTCCAGGAACAACACCTGGAACCACTCCAGCTACAACACCTGCAACAACGCCAGGAACGACACCCGGAACAACACCTGCAACAACGCCTGTGACAACGCAAGCTACAACACCTGAAACGACACCTGGAACAACACCAGGCACAACACCAGGTACTACACCAGGCACTACACCAGGTAAGGTCAATTTTTTAGGTGGTTTGAAGAGAGACACATTACTTTACTTTAAAGGAGTTGGGTTCTCTAAATGTCATGTGGCCTGTTTCTTTAAAAGAAGTTTGAACATTTGTCATTTCCAAAGCCAAAAAGCAACTGATAATCAAGTGAACTGAGCGCACATACCTTGAGTATAGGTATTTAGTTCTATATCAATACATATAACTTTTCATTTTTTCCCTCAGGAACAACTCCAGGAACAACACCTGGAACCACTCCAGCTACAACACCTGCAACAACGCCAGGAACGACACCCGGAACAACACCTGCAACAACGCCTGTGACAACGCAAGCTACAACACCTGAAACGACACCTGGAACAACACCAGGCACAACACCAGGTACTACACCAGGCACTACACCAGGTAAGGTCAATTTTTTAGGTGGTTTAAAGAGAGACACATTACTTTACTTTAAAGGAGTTGGGTTCTCTGAATGTCATGTGGCCTGTGCCTTTAAAAGAAGTTTGAACATTTGTCATTTCCAAAGTCAAAAAGCAACTGATAATCAAGTGAACTGAGCGCACATACCTTGAGTATAGGTATTTAGTTCTATATTAATACATATAACTTTTCATTTTTTCCCTCAGGAACAACTCCAGGAACAACACCTGGAACCACTCCAGCTACAACACCTGCAACAACGCCAGGAACGACACCCGGAACAACACCTGCAACAACGCCTGTGACAACGCAAGCTACAACACCTGAAACGACACCTGGAACAACACCAGGCACAACACCAGGTACTACACCAGGCACTACACCAGGTAAGGTCAATTTTTTAGGTGGTTTAAAGAGAGACACATTACTTTACTTTAAAGGAGTTGGGTTCTCTGAATGTCATGTGGCCTGTGCCTTTAAAAGAAGTTTGAACATTTGTCATTTCCAAAGTCAAAAAGCAACTGATAATCAAGTGAACTGAGCGCACATACCTTGAGTATAGGTATTTAGTTCTATATTAATACATATAACTTTTCATTTTTTCCCTCAGGAACAACTCCAGGAACAACACCTGGAACCACTCCAGCTACAACACCTGCAACAACGCCAGGAACGACACCCGGAACAACACCTGCAACAACGCCTGTGACAACGCAAGCTACAACACCTGAAACGACACCTGGAACAACACCAGGCACAACACCAGGTACTACACCAGGCACTACACCAGGTAAGGTCAATTTTTTAGGTGGTTTAAAGAGAGACACATTACTTTACTTTAAAGGAGTTGGGTTCTCTGAATGTCATGTGGCCTGTGCCTTTAAAAGAAGTTTGAACATTTGTCATTTCCAAAGTCAAAAAGCAACTGATAATCAAGTGAACTGAGCGCACATACCTTGAGTATAGGTATTTAGTTCTATATTAATACATATAACTTTTCATTTTTTCCCTCAGGAACAACTCCAGGAACAACACCTGGAACCACTCCAGCTACAACACCTGCAACAACGCCAGGAACGACACCCGGAACAACACCTGCAACAACGCCTGTGACAACGCAAGCTACAACACCTGAAACGACACCTGGAACAACACCAGGCACAACACCAGGTACTACACCAGGCACTACACCAGGTAAGGTCAATTTTTTAGGTGGTTTAAAGAGAGACACATTACTTTACTTTAAAGGAGTTGGGTTCTCTGAATGTCATGTGGCCTGTGCCTTTAAAAGAAGTTTGAACATTTGTCATTTCCAAAGTCAAAAAGCAACTGATAATCAAGTGAACTGAGCGCACATACCTTGAGTATAGGTATTTAGTTCTATATTAATACATATAACTTTTCATTTTTTCCCTCAGGAACAACTCCAGGAACAACACCTGGAACCACTCCAGCTACAACACCTGCAACAACGCCAGGAACGACACCCGGAACAACACCTGCAACAACGCCTGTGACAACGCAAGCTACAACACCTGAAACGACACCTGGAACAACACCAGGCACAACACCAGGTACTACACCAGGCACTACACCAGGTAAGGTCAATTTTTTAGGTGGTTTAAAGAGAGACACATTACTTTACTTTAAAGGAGTTGGGTTCTCTGAATGTCATGTGGCCTGTGCCTTTAAAAGAAGTTTGAACATTTGTCATTTCCAAAGTCAAAAAGCAACTGATAATCAAGTGAACTGAGCGCACATACCTTGAGTATAGGTATTTAGTTCTATATTAATACATATAACTTTTCATTTTTTCCCTCAGGAACAACTCCAGGAACAACACCTGGAACCACTCCAGCTACAACACCTGCAACAACGCCAGGAACGACACCCGGAACAACACCTGCAACAACGCCTGTGACAACGCAAGCTACAACACCTGAAACGACACCTGGAACAACACCAGGCACAACACCAGGTACTACACCAGGCACTACACCAGGTAAGGTCAATTTTTTAGGTGGTTTAAAGAGAGACACATTACTTTACTTTAAAGGAGTTGGGTTCTCTAAATGTCATGTGGCCTGTTCTTTAAAAGAAGTTTGAACATTTGTCATTTCCAAAGCCAAAAAGCAACTGATAATCAAGTGAACTGAGCGCACATACCTTGAGTATAGGTATTTAGTTCTATATTAATACATATAACTTTTCATTTTTTCCCTCAGGAACAACTCCAGGAACAACACCTGGAACCACTCCAGCTACAACACCTGCAACAACGCCAGGAACGACACCCGGAACAACACCTGCAACAACGCCTGTGACAACGCAAGCTACAACACCTGAAACGACACCTGGAACAACACCAGGCACAACACCAGGTACTACACCAGGCACTACACCAGGTAAGGTCAATTTTTTAGGTGGTTTAAAGAGAGACACATTACTTTACTTTAAAGGAGTTGGGTTCTCTGAATGTCATGTGGCCTGTGCCTTTAAAAGAAGTTTGAACATTTGTCATTTCCAAAGTCAAAAAGCAACTGATAATCAAGTGAACTGAGCGCACATACCTTGAGTATAGGTATTTAGTTCTATTAATACATATAACTTTTCATTTTTTCCCTCAGGAACAACTCCAGGAACAACACCTGGAACCACTCCAGCTACAACACCTGCAACAACGCCAGGAACGACACCCGGAACAACACCTGCAACAACGCCTGTGACAACGCAAGCTACAACACCTGAAACGACACCTGGAACAACACCAGGCACAACACCAGGTACTACACCAGGCACTACACCAGGTAAGGTCAATTTTTTAGGTGGTTTAAAGAGAGACACATTACTTTACTTTAAAGGAGTTGGGTTCTCTGAATGTCATGTGGCCTGTGCTTTAAAAGAAGTTTGAACATTTGTCATTTCCAAAGTCAAAAAGCAACTGATAATCAAGTGAACTGAGCGCACATACCTTGAGTATAGGTATTTAGTTCTATATTAATACATATAACTTTTCATTTTTTCCCTCAGGAACAACTCCAGGAACAACACCTGGAACCACTCCAGCTACAACACCTGCAACAACGCCAGGAACGACACCCGGAACAACACCTGCAACAACGCCTGTGACAACGCAAGCTACAACACCTGAAACGACACCTGGAACAACACCAGGCACAACACCAGGTACTACACCAGGCACTACACCAGGTAAGGTCAATTTTTTAGGTGGTTTAAAGAGAGACACATTACTTTACTTTAAAGGAGTTGGGTTCTCTAAATGTCATGTGGCCTGTGCCTTTAAAAGAAGTTTGAACATTTGTCATTTCCAAAGTCAAAAAGCAACTGATAATCAAGTGAACTGAGCGCACATACCTTGAGTATAGGTATTTAGTTCTATATTAATACATATAACTTTTCATTTTTTCCCTCAGGAACAACTCCAGGAACAACACCTGGAACCACTCCAGCTACAACACCTGCAACAACGCCAGGAACGACACCCGGAACAACACCTGCAACAACGCCTGTGACAACGCAAGCTACAACACCTGAAACGACACCTGGAACAACACCAGGCACAACACCAGGTACTACACCAGGCACTACACCAGGTAAGGTCAATTTTTTAGGTGGTTTAAAGAGAGACACATTACTTTACTTTAAAGGAGTTGGGTTCTCTAAATGTCATGTGGCCTGTTTCTTTAAAAGAAGTTTGAACATTTGTCATTTCCAAAGCCAAAAAGCAACTGATAATCAAGTGAACTGAGCGCACATACCTTGAGTATAGGTATTTAGTTCTATATTAATACATATAACTTTTCATTTTTTCCCTCAGGAACAACTCCAGGAACAACACCTGGAACCACTCCAGCTACAACACCTGCAACAACGCCAGGAACGACACCCGGAACAACACCTGCAACAACGCCTGTGACAACGCAAGCTACAACACCTGAAACGACACCTGGAACAACACCAGGCACAACACCAGGTACTACACCAGGCACTACACCAGGTAAGGTCATTTTTTTAGGTGGTTTAAAGAGAGACACATTACTTTACTTTAAAGGAGTTGGGTTCTCTGAATGTCATGTGGCCTGTGCCTTTGAAAGAAGTTTGAACATTTGTCATTTCCAAAGTCAAAAAGCAACTGATAATCAAGTGAACTGAGCGCACATACCTTGAGTATAGGTATTTAGTTCTATATTAATACATATAACTTTTCATTTTTTCCCTCAGGAACAACTCCAGGAACAACACCTGGAACCACTCCAGCTACAACACCTGCAACAACGCCAGGAACGACACCCGGAACAACACCTGCAACAACGCCTGTGACAACGCAAGCTACAACACCTGAAACGACACCTGGAACAACACCAGGCACAACACCAGGTACTACACCAGGCACTACACCAGGTAAGGTCAATTTTTTAGGTGGTTTAAAGAGAGACACATTACTTTACTTTAAAGGAGTTGGGTTCTCTAAATGTCATGTGGCCTGTGCCTTTAAAAGAAGTTTGAACATTTGTCATTTCCAAAGTCAAAAAGCAACTGATAATCAAGTGAACTGAGCGCACATACCTTGAGTATAGGTATTTAGTTCTATATTAATACATATAACTTTTCATTTTTTCCCTCAGGAACAACTCCAGGAACAACACCTGGAACCACTCCAGCTACAACACCTGCAACAACGCCAGGAACGACACCCGGAACAACACCTGCAACAACGCCTGTGACAACGCAAGCTACAACACCTGAAACGACACCTGGAACAACACCAGGCACAACACCAGGTACTACACCAGGCACTACACCAGGTAAGGTCAATTTTTTAGGTGGTTTAAAGAGAGACACATTACTTTACTTTAAAGGAGTTGGGTTCTCTAAATGTCATGTGGCCTGTTTCTTTAAAAGAAGTTTGAACATTTGTCATTTCCAAAGTCAAAAAGCAACTGATAATCAAGTGAACTGAGCGCACATACCTTGAGTATAGGTATTTAGTTCTATATTAATACATATAACTTTTCATTTTTTCCCTCAGGAACAACTCCAGGAACAACACCTGGAACCACTCCAGCTACAACACCTGCAACAACGCCAGGAACGACACCCGGAACAACACCTGCAACAACGCCTGTGACAACGCAAGCTACAACACCTGAAACGACACCTGGAACAACACCAGGCACAACACCAGGTACTACACCAGGCACTACACCAGGTAAGGTCAATTTTTTAGGTGGTTTAAAGAGAGACACATTACTTTACTTTAAAGGAGTTGGGTTCTCTAAATGTCATGTGGCCTGTTTCTTTAAAAGAAGTTTGAACATTTGTCATTTCCAAAGCCAAAAAGCAACTGATAATCAAGTGAACTGAGCGCACATACCTTGAGTATAGGTATTTAGTTCTATATTAATACATATAACTTTTCATTTTTTCCCTCAGGAACAACTCCAGGAACAACACCTGGAACCACTCCAGCTACAACACCTGCAACAACGCCAGGAACGACACCCGGAACAACACCTGCAACAACGCCTGTGACAACGCAAGCTACAACACCTGAAACGACACCTGGAACAACACCAGGCACAACACCAGGTACTACACCAGGCACTACACCAGGTAAGGTCAATTTTTTAGGTGGTTTAAAGAGAGACACATTACTTTACTTTAAAGGAGTTGGGTTCTCTGAATGTCATGTGGCCTGTTTCTTTAAAAGAAGTTTGAACATTTGTCATTTCCAAAGCAAAAAGCAACTGATAATCAAGTGAACTGAGCGCACATACCTTGAGTATAGGTATTTAGTTCTATATTAATACATATAACTTTTCATTTTTTCCCTCAGGAACAACTCCAGGAACAACACCTGGAACCACTCCAGCTACAACACCTGCAACAACGCCAGGAACGACACCCGGAACAACACCTGCAACAACGCCTGTGACAACGCAAGCTACAACACCTGAAACGACACCTGGAACAACACCAGGCACAACACCAGGTACTACACCAGGCACTACACCAGGTAAGGTCAATTTTTTTAGGTGGTTTAAAGAGAGACACATTACTTTACTTTAAAGGAGTTGGGTTCTCTGAATGTCATGTGGCCTGTGCCTTTAAAAGAAGTTTGAACATTTGTCATTTCCAAAGTCAAAAAGCAACTGATAATCAAGTGAACTGAGCGCACATACCTTGAGTATAGGTATTTAGTTCTATATTAATACATATAACTTTTCATTTTTTCCCTCAGGAACAACTCCAGGAACAACACCTGGAACCACTCCAGCTACAACACCTGCAACAACGCCAGGAACGACACCCGGAACAACACCTGCAACAACGCCTGTGACAACGCAAGCTACAACACCTGAAACGACACCTGGAACAACACCAGGCACAACACCAGGTACTACACCAGGCACTACACCAGGTAAGGTCAATTTTTTAGGTGGTTTAAAGAGAGACACATTACTTTACTTTAAAGGAGTTGGGTTCTCTGAATGTCATGTGGCCTGTTTCTTTAAAAGAAGTTTGAACATTTGTCATTTCCAAAGTCAAAAAGCAACTGATAATCAAGTGAACTGAGCGCACATACCTTGAGTATAGGTATTTAGTTCTATATTAATACATATAACTTTTCATTTTTTCCCTCAGGAACAACTCCAGGAACAACACCTGGAACCACTCCAGCTACAACACCTGCAACAACGCCAGGAACGACACCCGGAACAACACCTGCAACAACGCCTGTGACAACGCAAGCTACAACACCTGAAACGACACCTGGAACAACACCAGGCACAACACCAGGTACTACACCAGGCACTACACCAGGTAAGGTCAATTTTTTAGGTGGTTTAAAGAGAGACACATTACTTTACTTTAAAGGAGTTGGGTTCTCTGAATGTCATGTGGCCTGTGCCTTTAAAAGAAGTTTGAACATTTGTCATTTCCAAAGTCAAAAAGCAACTGATAATCAAGTGAACTGAGCGCACATACCTTGAGTATAGGTATTTAGTTCTATATTAATACATATAACTTTTCATTTTTTCCCTCAGGAACAACTCCAGGAACAACACCTGGAACCACTCCAGCTACAACACCTGCAACAACGCCAGGAACGACACCCGGAACAACACCTGCAACAACGCCTGTGACAACGCAAGCTACAACACCTGAAACGACACCTGGAACAACACCAGGCACAACACCAGGTACTACACCAGGCACTACACCAGGTAAGGTCAATTTTTTAGGTGGTTTAAAGAGAGACACATTACTTTACTTTAAAGGAGTTGGGTTCTCTGAATGTCATGTGGCCTGTGCCTTTAAAAGAAGTTTGAACATTTGTCATTTCCAAAGTCAAAAAGCAACTGATAATCAAGTGAACTGAGCGCACATACCTTGAGTATAGGTATTTAGTTCTATATTAATACATATAACTTTTCATTTTTTCCCTCAGGAACAACTCCAGGAACAACACCTGGAACCACTCCAGCTACAACACCTGCAACAACGCCAGGAACGACACCCGGAACAACACCTGCAACAACGCCTGTGACAACGCAAGCTACAACACCTGAAACGACACCTGGAACAACACCAGGCACAACACCAGGTACTACACCAGGCACTACACCAGGTAAGGTCAATTTTTTAGGTGGTTTAAAGAGAGACACATTACTTTACTTTAAAGGAGTTGGGTTCTCTGAATGTCATGTGGCCTGTGCCTTTAAAAGAAGTTTGAACATTTGTCATTTCCAAAGTCAAAAAGCAACTGATAATCAAGTGAACTGAGCGCACATACCTTGAGTATAGGTATTTAGTTCTATATTAATACATATAACTTTTCATTTTTTCCCTCAGGAACAACTCCAGGAACAACACCTGGAACCACTCCAGCTACAACACCTGCAACAACGCCAGGAACGACACCCGGAACAACACCTGCAACAACGCCTGTGACAACGCAAGCTACAACACCTGAAACGACACCTGGAACAACACCAGGCACAACACCAGGTACTACACCAGGCACTACACCAGGTAAGGTCAATTTTTTAGGTGGTTTAAAGAGAGACACATTACTTTACTTTAAAGGAGTTGGGTTCTCTAAATGTCATGTGGCCTGTTTCTTTAAAAGAAGTTTGAACATTTGTCATTTCCAAAGCCAAAAAGCAACTGATAATCAAGTGAACTGAGCGCACATACCTTGAGTATAGGTATTTAGTTCTATATTAATACATATAACTTTTCATTTTTTCCCTCAGGAACAACTCCAGGAACAACACCTGGAACCACTCCAGCTACAACACCTGCAACAACGCCAGGAACGACACCCGGAACAACACCTGCAACAACGCCTGTGACAACGCAAGCTACAACACCTGAAACGACACCTGGAACAACACCAGGCACAACACCAGGTACTACACCAGGCACTACACCAGGTAAGGTCAATTTTTTAGGTGGTTTAAAGAGAGACACATTACTTTACTTTAAAGGAGTTGGGTTCTCTGAATGTCATGTGGCCTGTTTCTTTAAAAGAAGTTTGAACATTTGTCATTTCCAAAGTCAAAAAGCAACTGATAATCAAGTGAACTGAGCGCACATACCTTGAGTATAGGTATTTAGTTCTATATTAATACATATAACTTTTCATTTTTTCCCTCAGGAACAACTCCAGGAACAACACCTGGAACCACTCCAGCTACAACACCTGCAACAACGCCAGGAACGACACCCGGAACAACACCTGCAACAACGCCTGTGACAACGCAAGCTACAACACCTGAAACGACACCTGGAACAACACCAGGCACAACACCAGGTACTACACCAGGCACTACACCAGGTAAGGTCAATTTTTTAGGTGGTTTAAAGAGAGACACATTACTTTACTTTAAAGGAGTTGGGTTCTCTGAATGTCATGTGGCCTGTGCCTTTAAAAGAAGTTTGAACATTTGTCATTTCCAAAGTCAAAAAGCAACTGATAATCAAGTGAACTGAGCGCACATACCTTGAGTATAGGTATTTAGTTCTATATTAATACATATAACTTTTCATTTTTTCCCTCAGGAACAACTCCAGGAACAACACCTGGAACCACTCCAGCTACAACACCTGCAACAACGCCAGGAACGACACCCGGAACAACACCTGCAACAACGCCTGTGACAACGCAAGCTACAACACCTGAAACGACACCTGGAACAACACCAGGCACAACACCAGGTACTACACCAGGCACTACACCAGGTAAGGTCAATTTTTTAGGTGGTTTAAAGAGAGACACATTACTTTACTTTAAAGGAGTTGGGTTCTCTGAATGTCATGTGGCCTGTGCCTTTAAAAGAAGTTTGAACATTTGTCATTTCCAAAGTCAAAAAGCAACTGATAATCAAGTGAACTGAGCGCACATACCTTGAGTATAGGTATTTAGTTCTATATAATACATATAACTTTTCATTTTTTCCCTCAGGAACAACTCCAGGAACAACACCTGGAACCACTCCAGCTACAACACCTGCAACAACGCCAGGAACGACACCCGGAACAACACCTGCAACAACGCCTGTGACAACGCAAGCTACAACACCTGAAACGACACCTGGAACAACACCAGGCACAACACCAGGTACTACACCAGGCACTACACCAGGTAAGGTCAATTTTTTAGGTGGTTTAAAGAGAGACACATTACTTTACTTTAAAGGAGTTGGGTTCTCTGAATGTCATGTGGCCTGTGCCTTTAAAAGAAGTTTGAACATTTGTCATTTCCAAAGTCAAAAAGCAACTGATAATCAAGTGAACTGAGCGCACATACCTTGAGTATAGGTATTTAGTTCTATATTAATACATATAACTTTTCATTTTTTCCCTCAGGAACAACTCCAGGAACAACACCTGGAACCACTCCAGCTACAACACCTGCAACAACGCCAGGAACGACACCCGGAACAACACCTGCAACAACGCCTGTGACAACGCAAGCTACAACACCTGAAACGACACCTGGAACAACACCAGGCACAACACCAGGTACTACACCAGGTAAGGTCAATTTTTTAGGTGGTTTAAAGAGAGACACATTACTTTACTTTAAAGGAGTTGGGTTCTCTGAATGTCATGTGGCCTGTGCCTTTAAAAGAAGTTTGAACATTTGTCATTTCCAAAGTCAAAAAGCAACTGATAATCAAGTGAACTGAGCGCACATACCTTGAGTATAGGTATTTAGTTCTATATTAATACATATAACTTTTCATTTTTTCCCTCAGGAACAACTCCAGGAACAACACCTGGAACCACTCCAGCTACAACACCTGCAACAACGCCAGGAACGACACCCGGAACAACACCTGCAACAACGCCTGTGACAACGCAAGCTACAACACCTGAAACGACACCTGGAACAACACCAGGCACAACACCAGGTACTACACCAGGCACTACACCAGGTAAGGTCAATTTTTTAGGTGGTTTAAAGAGAGACACATTACTTTACTTTAAAGGAGTTGGGTTCTCTAAATGTCATGTGGCCTGTGCCTTTAAAAGAAGTTTGAACATTTGTCATTTCCAAAGTCAAAAAGCAACTGATAATCAAGTGAACTGAGCGCACATACCTTGAGTATAGGTATTTAGTTCTATATTAATACATATAACTTTTCATTTTTTCCCTCAGGAACAACTCCAGGAACAACACCTGGAACCACTCCAGCTACAACACCTGCAACAACGCCAGGAACGACACCCGGAACAACACCTGCAACAACGCCTGTGACAACGCAAGCTACAACACCTGAAACGACACCTGGAACAACACCAGGCACAACACCAGGTACTACACCAGGCACTACACCAGGTAAGGTCAATTTTTTAGGTGGTTTAAAGAGAGACACATTACTTTACTTTAAAGGAGTTGGGTTCTCTAAATGTCATGTGGCCTGTGCCTTTAAAAGAAGTTTGAACATTTGTCATTTCCAAAGCCAAAAAGCAACTGATAATCAAGTGAACTGAGCGCACATACCTTGAGTATAGGTATTTAGTTCTATATAATACATATAACTTTTCATTTTTTCCCTCAGGAACAACTCCAGGAACAACACCTGGAACCACTCCAGCTACAACACCTGCAACAACGCCAGGAACGACACCCGGAACAACACCTGCAACAACGCCTGTGACAACGCAAGCTACAACACCTGAAACGACACCTGGAACAACACCAGGCACAACACCAGGTACTACACCAGGCACTACACCAGGTAAGGTCAATTTTTTAGGTGGTTTAAAGAGAGACACATTACTTTACTTTAAAGGAGTTGGGTTCTCTGAATGTCATGTGGCCTGTGCCTTTAAAAGAAGTTTGAACATTTGTCATTTCCAAAGCCAAAAAGCAACTGATAATCAAGTGAACTGAGCGCACATACCTTGAGTATAGGTATTTAGTTCTATATTAATACATATAACTTTTCATTTTTTCCCTCAGGAACAACTCCAGGAACAACACCTGGAACCACTCCAGCTACAACACCTGCAACAACGCCAGGAACGACACCCGGAACAACACCTGCAACAACGCCTGTGACAACGCAAGCTACAACACCTGAAACGACACCTGGAACAACACCAGGCACAACACCAGGTACTACACCAGGCACTACACCAGGTAAGGTCAATTTTTTAGGTGGTTTAAAGAGAGACACATTACTTTACTTTAAAGGAGTTGGGTTCTCTGAATGTCATGTGGCCTGTGCCTTTAAAAGAAGTTTGAACATTTGTCATTTCCAAAGTCAAAAAGCAACTGATAATCAAGTGAACTGAGCGCACATACCTTGAGTATAGGTATTTAGTTCTATATTAATACATATAACTTTTCATTTTTTCCCTCAGGAACAACTCCAGGAACAACACCTGGAACCACTCCAGCTACAACACCTGCAACAACGCCAGGAACGACACCCGGAACAACACCTGCAACAACGCCTGTGACAACGCAAGCTACAACACCTGAAACGACACCTGGAACAACACCAGGCACAACACCAGGTACTACACCAGGCACTACACCAGGTAAGGTCAATTTTTTAGGTGGTTTAAAGAGAGACACATTACTTTACTTTAAAGGAGTTGGGTTCTCTAAATGTCATGTGGCCTGTTTCTTTAAAAGAAGTTTGAACATTTGTCATTTCCAAAGCCAAAAAGCAACTGATAATCAAGTGAACTGAGCGCACATACCTTGAGTATAGGTATTTAGTTCTATATTAATACATATAACTTTTCATTTTTTCCCTCAGGAACAACTCCAGGAACAACACCTGGAACCACTCCAGCTACAACACCTGCAACAACGCCAGGAACGACACCCGGAACAACACCTGCAACAACGCCTGTGACAACGCAAGCTACAACACCTGAAACGACACCTGGAACAACACCAGGCACAACACCAGGTACTACACCAGGCACTACACCAGGTAAGGTCAATTTTTTAGGTGGTTTAAAGAGAGACACATTACTTTACTTTAAAGGAGTTGGGTTCTCTGAATGTCATGTGGCCTGTTCTTTAAAAGAAGTTTGAACATTTGTCATTTCCAAAGTCAAAAAGCAACTGATAATCAAGTGAACTGAGCGCACATACCTTGAGTATAGGTATTTAGTTCTATATAATACATATAACTTTTCATTTTTTCCCTCAGGAACAACTCCAGGAACAACACCTGGAACCACTCCAGCTACAACACCTGCAACAACGCCAGGAACGACACCCGGAACAACACCTGCAACAACGCCTGTGACAACGCAAGCTACAACACCTGAAACGACACCTGGAACAACACCAGGCACAACACCAGGTACTACACCAGGCACTACACCAGGTAAGGTCAATTTTTTAGGTGGTTTAAAGAGAGACACATTACTTTACTTTAAAGGAGTTGGGTTCTCTGAATGTCATGTGGCCTGTGCCTTTGAAAGAAGTTTGAACATTTGTCATTTCCAAAGTCAAAAAGCAACTGATAATCAAGTGAACTGAGCGCACATACCTTGAGTATAGGTATTTAGTTCTATATTAATACATATAACTTTTCATTTTTTCCCTCAGGAACAACTCCAGGAACAACACCTGGAACCACTCCAGCTACAACACCTGCAACAACGCCAGGAACGACACCCGGAACAACACCTGCAACAACGCCTGTGACAACGCAAGCTACAACACCTGAAACGACACCTGGAACAACACCAGGCACAACACCAGGTACTACACCAGGCACTACACCAGGTAAGGTCAATTTTTTAGGTGGTTTAAAGAGAGACACATTACTTTACTTTAAAGGAGTTGGGTTCTCTGAATGTCATGTGGCCTGTGCCTTTAAAAGAAGTTTGAACATTTGTCATTTCCAAAGTCAAAAAGCAACTGATAATCAAGTGAACTGAGCGCACATACCTTGAGTATAGGTATTTAGTTCTATATCAATACATATAACTTTTCATTTTTTCCCTCAGGAACAACTCCAGGAACAACACCTGGAACCACTCCAGCTACAACACCTGCAACAACGCCAGGAACGACACCCGGAACAACACCTGCAACAACGCCTGTGACAACGCAAGCTACAACACCTGAAACGACACCTGGAACAACACCAGGCACAACACCAGGTACTACACCAGGCACTACACCAGGTAAGGTCAATTTTTTAGGTGGTTTAAAGAGAGACACATTACTTTACTTTAAAGGAGTTGGGTTCTCTGAATGTCATGTGGCCTGTTCTTTAAAAGAAGTTTGAACATTTGTCATTTCCAAAGTCAAAAAGCAACTGATAATCAAGTGAACTGAGCGCACATACCTTGAGTATAGGTATTTAGTTCTATATTAATACATATAACTTTTCATTTTTTCCCTCAGGAACAACTCCAGGAACAACACCTGGAACCACTCCAGCTACAACACCTGCAACAACGCCAGGAACGACACCCGGAACAACACCTGCAACAACGCCTGTGACAACGCAAGCTACAACACCTGAAACGACACCTGGAACAACACCAGGCACAACACCAGGTACTACACCAGGCACTACACCAGGTAAGGTCAATTTTTTAGGTGGTTTAAAGAGAGACACATTACTTTACTTTAAAGGAGTTGGGTTCTCTGAATGTCATGTGGCCTGTTCTTTAAAAGAAGTTTGAACATTTGTCATTTCCAAAGCCAAAAAGCAACTGATAATCAAGTGAACTGAGCGCACATACCTTGAGTATAGGTATTTAGTTCTATTAATACATATAACTTTTCATTTTTTCCCTCAGGAACAACTCCAGGAACAACACCTGGAACCACTCCAGCTACAACACCTGCAACAACGCCAGGAACGACACCCGGAACAACACCTGCAACAACGCCTGTGACAACGCAAGCTACAACACCTGAAACGACACCTGGAACAACACCAGGCACAACACCAGGTACTACACCAGGCACTACACCAGGTAAGGTCAATTTTTTTAGGTGGTTTAAAGAGAGACACATTACTTTACTTTAAAGGAGTTGGGTTCTCTGAATGTCATGTGGCCTGTGCCTTTAAAAGAAGTTTGAACATTTGTCATTTCCAAAGTCAAAAAGCAACTGATAATCAAGTGAACTGAGCGCACATACCTTGAGTATAGGTATTTAGTTCTATATTAATACATATAACTTTTCATTTTTTCCCTCAGGAACAACTCCAGGAACAACACCTGGAACCACTCCAGCTACAACACCTGCAACAACGCCAGGAACGACACCCGGAACAACACCTGCAACAACGCCTGTGACAACGCAAGCTACAACACCTGAAACGACACCTGGAACAACACCAGGCACAACACCAGGTACTACACCAGGCACTACACCAGGTAAGGTCAATTTTTTAGGTGGTTTAAAGAGAGACACATTACTTTACTTTAAAGGAGTTGGGTTCTCTAAATGTCATGTGGCCTGTGCCTTTAAAAGAAGTTTGAACATTTGTCATTTCCAAAGTCAAAAAGCAACTGATAATCAAGTGAACTGAGCGCACATACCTTGAGTATAGGTATTTAGTTCTATATTAATACATATAACTTTTCATTTTTTCCCTCAGGAACAACTCCAGGAACAACACCTGGAACCACTCCAGCTACAACACCTGCAACAACGCCAGGAACGACACCCGGAACAACACCTGCAACAACGCCTGTGACAACGCAAGCTACAACACCTGAAACGACACCTGGAACAACACCAGGCACAACACCAGGTACTACACCAGGCACTACACCAGGTAAGGTCAATTTTTTAGGTGGTTTAAAGAGAGACACATTACTTTACTTTAAAGGAGTTGGGTTCTCTGAATGTCATGTGGCCTGTGCCTTTAAAAGAAGTTTGAACATTTGTCATTTCCAAAGTCAAAAAGCAACTGATAATCAAGTGAACTGAGCGCACATACCTTGAGTATAGGTATTTAGTTCTATATTAATACATATAACTTTTCATTTTTTCCCTCAGGAACAACTCCAGGAACAACACCTGGAACCACTCCAGCTACAACACCTGCAACAACGCCAGGAACGACACCCGGAACAACACCTGCAACAACGCCTGTGACAACGCAAGCTACAACACCTGAAACGACACCTGGAACAACACCAGGCACAACACCAGGTACTACACCAGGCACTACACCAGGTAAGGTCAATTTTTTAGGTGGTTTAAAGAGAGACACATTACTTTACTTTAAAGGAGTTGGGTTCTCTGAATGTCATGTGGCCTGTGCCTTTAAAAGAAGTTTGAACATTTGTCATTTCCAAAGTCAAAAAGCAACTGATAATCAAGTGAACTGAGCGCACATACCTTGAGTATAGGTATTTAGTTCTATATTAATACATATAACTTTTCATTTTTTCCCTCAGGAACAACTCCAGGAACAACACCTGGAACCACTCCAGCTACAACACCTGCAACAACGCCAGGAACGACACCCGGAACAACACCTGCAACAACGCCTGTGACAACGCAAGCTACAACACCTGAAACGACACCTGGAACAACACCAGGCACAACACCAGGTACTACACCAGGCACTACACCAGGTAAGGTCAATTTTTTAGGTGGTTTAAAGAGAGACACATTACTTTACTTTAAAGGAGTTGGGTTCTCTAAATGTCATGTGGCCTGTTCTTTAAAAGAAGTTTGAACATTTGTCATTTCCAAAGTCAAAAAGCAACTGATAATCAAGTGAACTGAGCGCACATACCTTGAGTATAGGTATTTAGTTCTATATTAATACATATAACTTTTCATTTTTTCCCTCAGGAACAACTCCAGGAACAACACCTGGAACCACTCCAGCTACAACACCTGCAACAACGCCAGGAACGACACCCGGAACAACACCTGCAACAACGCCTGTGACAACGCAAGCTACAACACCTGAAACGACACCTGGAACAACACCAGGCACAACACCAGGTACTACACCAGGCACTACACCAGGTAAGGTCAATTTTTTAGGTGGTTTAAAGAGAGACACATTACTTTACTTTAAAGGAGTTGGGTTCTCTGAATGTCATGTGGCCTGTGCCTTTAAAAGAAGTTTGAACATTTGTCATTTCCAAAGTCAAAAAGCAACTGATAATCAAGTGAACTGAGCGCACATACCTTGAGTATAGGTATTTAGTTCTATATTAATACATATAACTTTTCATTTTTTCCCTCAGGAACAACTCCAGGAACAACACCTGGAACCACTCCAGCTACAACACCTGCAACAACGCCAGGAACGACACCCGGAACAACACCTGCAACAACGCCTGTGACAACGCAAGCTACAACACCTGAAACGACACCTGGAACAACACCAGGCACAACACCAGGTACTACACCAGGCACTACACCAGGTAAGGTCAATTTTTTAGGTGGTTTAAAGAGAGACACATTACTTTACTTTAAAGGAGTTGGGTTCTCTGAATGTCATGTGGCCTGTGCCTTTAAAAGAAGTTTGAACATTTGTCATTTCCAAAGTCAAAAAGCAACTGATAATCAAGTGAACTGAGCGCACATACCTTGAGTATAGGTATTTAGTTCTATATTAATACATATAACTTTTCATTTTTTCCCTCAGGAACAACTCCAGGAACAACACCTGGAACCACTCCAGCTACAACACCTGCAACAACGCCAGGAACGACACCCGGAACAACACCTGCAACAACGCCTGTGACAACGCAAGCTACAACACCTGAAACGACACCTGGAACAACACCAGGCACAACACCAGGTACTACACCAGGCACTACACCAGGTAAGGTCAATTTTTTAGGTGGTTTAAAGAGAGACACATTACTTTACTTTAAAGGAGTTGGGTTCTCTAAATGTCATGTGGCCTGTGCCTTTAAAAGAAGTTTGAACATTTGTCATTTCCAAAGTCAAAAAGCAACTGATAATCAAGTGAACTGAGCGCACATACCTTGAGTATAGGTATTTAGTTCTATATTAATACATATAACTTTTCATTTTTTCCCTCAGGAACAACTCCAGGAACAACACCTGGAACCACTCCAGCTACAACACCTGCAACAACGCCAGGAACGACACCCGGAACAACACCTGCAACAACGCCTGTGACAACGCAAGCTACAACACCTGAAACGACACCTGGAACAACACCAGGCACAACACCAGGTACTACACCAGGCACTACACCAGGTAAGGTCATTTTTTAGGTGGTTTAAAGAGAGACACATTACTTTACTTTAAAGGAGTTGGGTTCTCTGAATGTCATGTGGCCTGTGCCTTTAAAAGAAGTTTGAACATTTGTCATTTCCAAAGTCAAAAAGCAACTGATAATCAAGTGAACTGAGCGCACATACCTTGAGTATAGGTATTTAGTTCTATATTAATACATATAACTTTTCATTTTTTCCCTCAGGAACAACTCCAGGAACAACACCTGGAACCACTCCAGCTACAACACCTGCAACAACGCCAGGAACGACACCCGGAACAACACCTGCAACAACGCCTGTGACAACGCAAGCTACAACACCTGAAACGACACCTGGAACAACACCAGGCACAACACCAGGTACTACACCAGGCACTACACCAGGTAAGGTCAATTTTTTAGGTGGTTTGAAGAGAGACACATTACTTTACTTTAAAGGAGTTGGGTTCTCTGAATGTCATGTGGCCTGTTTCTTTAAAAGAAGTTTGAACATTTGTCATTTCCAAAGTCAAAAAGCAACTGATAATCAAGTGAACTGAGCGCACATACCTTGAGTATAGGTATTTAGTTCTATATTAATACATATAACTTTTCATTTTTTCCCTCAGGAACAACTCCAGGAACAACACCTGGAACCACTCCAGCTACAACACCTGCAACAACGCCAGGAACGACACCCGGAACAACACCTGCAACAACGCCTGTGACAACGCAAGCTACAACACCTGAAACGACACCTGGAACAACACCAGGCACAACACCAGGTACTACACCAGGCACTACACCAGGTAAGGTCATTTTTTTAGGTGGTTTAAAGAGAGACACATTACTTTACTTTAAAGGAGTTGGGTTCTCTGAATGTCATGTGGCCTGTGCCTTTGAAAGAAGTTTGAACATTTGTCATTTCCAAAGTCAAAAAGCAACTGATAATCAAGTGAACTGAGCGCACATACCTTGAGTATAGGTATTTAGTTCTATATTAATACATATAACTTTTCATTTTTTCCCTCAGGAACAACTCCAGGAACAACACCTGGAACCACTCCAGCTACAACACCTGCAACAACGCCAGGAACGACACCCGGAACAACACCTGCAACAACGCCTGTGACAACGCAAGCTACAACACCTGAAACGACACCTGGAACAACACCAGGCACAACACCAGGTACTACACCAGGCACTACACCAGGTAAGGTCAATTTTTTAGGTGGTTTAAAGAGAGACACATTACTTTACTTTAAAGGAGTTGGGTTCTCTGAATGTCATGTGGCCTGTGCCTTTAAAAGAAGTTTGAACATTTGTCATTTCCAAAGTCAAAAAGCAACTGATAATCAAGTGAACTGAGCGCACATACCTTGAGTATAGGTATTTAGTTCTATATTAATACATATAACTTTTCATTTTTTCCCTCAGGAACAACTCCAGGAACAACACCTGGAACCACTCCAGCTACAACACCTGCAACAACGCCAGGAACGACACCCGGAACAACACCTGCAACAACGCCTGTGACAACGCAAGCTACAACACCTGAAACGACACCTGGAACAACACCAGGCACAACACCAGGTACTACACCAGGCACTACACCAGGTAAGGTCAATTTTTTAGGTGGTTTAAAGAGAGACACATTACTTTACTTTAAAGGAGTTGGGTTCTCTAAATGTCATGTGGCCTGTGCCTTTAAAAGAAGTTTGAACATTTGTCATTTCCAAAGTCAAAAAGCAACTGATAATCAAGTGAACTGAGCGCACATACCTTGAGTATAGGTATTTAGTTCTATATTAATACATATAACTTTTCATTTTTTCCCTCAGGAACAACTCCAGGAACAACACCTGGAACCACTCCAGCTACAACACCTGCAACAACGCCAGGAACGACACCCGGAACAACACCTGCAACAACGCCTGTGACAACGCAAGCTACAACACCTGAAACGACACCTGGAACAACACCAGGCACAACACCAGGTACTACACCAGGCACTACACCAGGTAAGGTCAATTTTTTAGGTGGTTTAAAGAGAGACACATTACTTTACTTTAAAGGAGTTGGGTTCTCTGAATGTCATGTGGCCTGTGCCTTTAAAAGAAGTTTGAACATTTGTCATTTCCAAAGTCAAAAAGCAACTGATAATCAAGTGAACTGAGCGCACATACCTTGAGTATAGGTATTTAGTTCTATATAATACATATAACTTTTCATTTTTTCCCTCAGGAACAACTCCAGGAACAACACCTGGAACCACTCCAGCTACAACACCTGCAACAACGCCAGGAACGACACCCGGAACAACACCTGCAACAACGCCTGTGACAACGCAAGCTACAACACCTGAAACGACACCTGGAACAACACCAGGCACAACACCAGGTACTACACCAGGCACTACACCAGGTAAGGTCAATTTTTTAGGTGGTTTAAAGAGAGACACATTACTTTACTTTAAAGGAGTTGGGTTCTCTGAATGTCATGTGGCCTGTGCCTTTAAAAGAAGTTTGAACATTTGTCATTTCCAAAGTCAAAAAGCAACTGATAATCAAGTGAACTGAGCGCACATACCTTGAGTATAGGTATTTAGTTCTATATTAATACATATAACTTTTCATTTTTTCCCTCAGGAACAACTCCAGGAACAACACCTGGAACCACTCCAGCTACAACACCTGCAACAACGCCAGGAACGACACCCGGAACAACACCTGCAACAACGCCTGTGACAACGCAAGCTACAACACCTGAAACGACACCTGGAACAACACCAGGCACAACACCAGGTACTACACCAGGCACTACACCAGGTAAGGTCATTTTTTTAGGTGGTTTAAAGAGAGACACATTACTTTACTTTAAAGGAGTTGGGTTCTCTGAATGTCATGTGGCCTGTGCCTTTAAAAGAAGTTTGAACATTTGTCATTTCCAAAGTCAAAAAGCAACTGATAATCAAGTGAACTGAGCGCACATACCTTGAGTATAGGTATTTAGTTCTATATAATACATATAACTTTTCATTTTTTCCCTCAGGAACAACTCCAGGAACAACACCTGGAACCACTCCAGCTACAACACCTGCAACAACGCCAGGAACGACACCCGGAACAACACCTGCAACAACGCCTGTGACAACGCAAGCTACAACACCTGAAACGACACCTGGAACAACACCAGGCACAACACCAGGTACTACACCAGGCACTACACCAGGTAAGGTCAATTTTTTAGGTGGTTTAAAGAGAGACACATTACTTTACTTTAAAGGAGTTGGGTTCTCTGAATGTCATGTGGCCTGTGCCTTTAAAAGAAGTTTGAACATTTGTCATTTCCAAAGTCAAAAAGCAACTGATAATCAAGTGAACTGAGCGCACATACCTTGAGTATAGGTATTTAGTTCTATATTAATACATATAACTTTTCATTTTTTCCCTCAGGAACAACTCCAGGAACAACACCTGGAACCACTCCAGCTACAACACCTGCAACAACGCCAGGAACGACACCCGGAACAACACCTGCAACAACGCCTGTGACAACGCAAGCTACAACACCTGAAACGACACCTGGAACAACACCAGGCACAACACCAGGTACTACACCAGGCACTACACCAGGTAAGGTCAATTTTTTAGGTGGTTTAAAGAGAGACACATTACTTTACTTTAAAGGAGTTGGGTTCTCTGAATGTCATGTGGCCTGTGCCTTTAAAAGAAGTTTGAACATTTGTCATTTCCAAAGCCAAAAAGCAACTGATAATCAAGTGAACTGAGCGCACATACCTTGAGTATAGGTATTTAGTTCTATATTAATACATATAACTTTTCATTTTTTCCCTCAGGAACAACTCCAGGAACAACACCTGGAACCACTCCAGCTACAACACCTGCAACAACGCCAGGAACGACACCCGGAACAACACCTGCAACAACGCCTGTGACAACGCAAGCTACAACACCTGAAACGACACCTGGAACAACACCAGGCACAACACCAGGTACTACACCAGGCACTACACCAGGTAAGGTCAATTTTTTAGGTGGTTTAAAGAGAGACACATTACTTTACTTTAAAGGAGTTGGGTTCTCTGAATGTCATGTGGCCTGTGCCTTTGAAAGAAGTTTGAACATTTGTCATTTCCAAAGTCAAAAAGCAACTGATAATCAAGTGAACTGAGCGCACATACCTTGAGTATAGGTATTTAGTTCTATATTAATACATATAACTTTTCATTTTTTCCCTCAGGAACAACTCCAGGAACAACACCTGGAACCACTCCAGCTACAACACCTGCAACAACGCCAGGAACGACACCCGGAACAACACCTGCAACAACGCCTGTGACAACGCAAGCTACAACACCTGAAACGACACCTGGAACAACACCAGGCACAACACCAGGTACTACACCAGGCACTACACCAGGTAAGGTCAATTTTTTAGGTGGTTTAAAGAGAGACACATTACTTTACTTTAAAGGAGTTGGGTTCTCTGAATGTCATGTGGCCTGTGCCTTTGAAAGAAGTTTGAACATTTGTCATTTCCAAAGTCAAAAAGCAACTGATAATCAAGTGAACTGAGCGCACATACCTTGAGTATAGGTATTTAGTTCTATATTAATACATATAACTTTTCATTTTTTCCCTCAGGAACAACTCCAGGAACAACACCTGGAACCACTCCAGCTACAACACCTGCAACAACGCCAGGAACGACACCCGGAACAACACCTGCAACAACGCCTGTGACAACGCAAGCTACAACACCTGAAACGACACCTGGAACAACACCAGGCACAACACCAGGTACTACACCAGGCACTACACCAGGTAAGGTCAATTTTTTAGGTGGTTTAAAGAGAGACACATTACTTTACTTTAAAGGAGTTGGGTTCTCTGAATGTCATGTGGCCTGTTTCTTTAAAAGAAGTTTGAACATTTGTCATTTCCAAAGTCAAAAAGCAACTGATAATCAAGTGAACTGAGCGCACATACCTTGAGTATAGGTATTTAGTTCTATATTAATACATATAACTTTTCATTTTTTCCCTCAGGAACAACTCCAGGAACAACACCTGGAACCACTCCAGCTACAACACCTGCAACAACGCCAGGAACGACACCCGGAACAACACCTGCAACAACGCCTGTGACAACGCAAGCTACAACACCTGAAACGACACCTGGAACAACACCAGGCACAACACCAGGTACTACACCAGGCACTACACCAGGTAAGGTCATTTTTTTAGGTGGTTTAAAGAGAGACACATTACTTTACTTTAAAGGAGTTGGGTTCTCTGAATGTCATGTGGCCTGTGCCTTTAAAAGAAGTTTGAACATTTGTCATTTCCAAAGTCAAAAAGCAACTGATAATCAAGTGAACTGAGCGCACATACCTTGAGTATAGGTATTTAGTTCTATATTAATACATATAACTTTTCATTTTTTCCCTCAGGAACAACTCCAGGAACAACACCTGGAACCACTCCAGCTACAACACCTGCAACAACGCCAGGAACGACACCCGGAACAACACCTGCAACAACGCCTGTGACAACGCAAGCTACAACACCTGAAACGACACCTGGAACAACACCAGGCACAACACCAGGTACTACACCAGGCACTACACCAGGTAAGGTCAATTTTTTAGGTGGTTTAAAGAGAGACACATTACTTTACTTTAAAGGAGTTGGGTTCTCTGAATGTCATGTGGCCTGTGCCTTTAAAAGAAGTTTGAACATTTGTCATTTCCAAAGTCAAAAAGCAACTGATAATCAAGTGAACTGAGCGCACATACCTTGAGTATAGGTATTTAGTTCTATATTAATACATATAACTTTTCATTTTTTCCCTCAGGAACAACTCCAGGAACAACACCTGGAACCACTCCAGCTACAACACCTGCAACAACGCCAGGAACGACACCCGGAACAACACCTGCAACAACGCCTGTGACAACGCAAGCTACAACACCTGAAACGACACCTGGAACAACACCAGGCACAACACCAGGTACTACACCAGGCACTACACCAGGTAAGGTCAATTTTTTAGGTGGTTTGAAGAGAGACACATTACTTTACTTTAAAGGAGTTGGGTTCTCTAATGTCATGTGGCCTGTTTCTTTAAAAGAAGTTTGAACATTTGTCATTTCCAAAGCCAAAAAGCAACTGATAATCAAGTGAACTGAGCGCACATACCTTGAGTATAGGTATTTAGTTCTATATCAATACATATAACTTTTCATTTTTTCCCTCAGGAACAACTCCAGGAACAACACCTGGAACCACTCCAGCTACAACACCTGCAACAACGCCAGGAACGACACCCGGAACAACACCTGCAACAACGCCTGTGACAACGCAAGCTACAACACCTGAAACGACACCTGGAACAACACCAGGCACAACACCAGGTACTACACCAGGCACTACACCAGGTAAGGTCAATTTTTTTAGGTGGTTTAAAGAGAGACACATTACTTTACTTTAAAGGAGTTGGGTTCTCTGAATGTCATGTGGCCTGTGCCTTTGAAAGAAGTTTGAACATTTGTCATTTCCAAAGTCAAAAAGCAACTGATAATCAAGTGAACTGAGCGCACATACCTTGAGTATAGGTATTTAGTTCTATATTAATACATATAACTTTTCATTTTTTCCCTCAGGAACAACTCCAGGAACAACACCTGGAACCACTCCAGCTACAACACCTGCAACAACGCCAGGAACGACACCCGGAACAACACCTGCAACAACGCCTGTGACAACGCAAGCTACAACACCTGAAACGACACCTGGAACAACACCAGGCACAACACCAGGCACTACACCAGGTAAGGTCAATTTTTTTAGGTGGTTTAAAGAGAGACACATTACTTTACTTTAAAGGAGTTGGGTTCTCTGAATGTCATGTGGCCTGTGCCTTTAAAAGAAGTTTGAACATTTGTCATTTCCAAAGTCAAAAAGCAACTGATAATCAAGTGAACTGAGCGCACATACCTTGAGTATAGGTATTTAGTTCTATATTAATACATATAACTTTTCATTTTTTCCCTCAGGAACAACTCCAGGAACAACACCTGGAACCACTCCAGCTACAACACCTGCAACAACGCCAGGAACGACACCCGGAACAACACCTGCAACAACGCCTGTGACAACGCAAGCTACAACACCTGAAACGACACCTGGAACAACACCAGGCACAACACCAGGTACTACACCAGGCACTACACCAGGTAAGGTCATTTTTTTAGGTGGTTTAAAGAGAGACACATTACTTTACTTTAAAGGAGTTGGGTTCTCTGAATGTCATGTGGCCTGTGCCTTTGAAAGAAGTTTGAACATTTGTCATTTCCAAAGTCAAAAAGCAACTGATAATCAAGTGAACTGAGCGCACATACCTTGAGTATAGGTATTTAGTTCTATATCAATACATATAACTTTTCATTTTTTCCCTCAGGAACAACTCCAGGAACAACACCTGGAACCACTCCAGCTACAACACCTGCAACAACGCCAGGAACGACACCCGGAACAACACCTGCAACAACGCCTGTGACAACGCAAGCTACAACACCTGAAACGACACCTGGAACAACACCAGGCACAACACCAGGTACTACACCAGGTAAGGTCAATTTTTTAGGTGGTTTAAAGAGAGACACATTACTTTACTTTAAAGGAGTTGGGTTCTCTGAATGTCATGTGGCCTGTGCCTTTAAAAGAAGTTTGAACATTTGTCATTTCCAAAGTCAAAAAGCAACTGATAATCAAGTGAACTGAGCGCACATACCTTGAGTATAGGTATTTAGTTCTATATTAATACATATAACTTTTCATTTTTTCCCTCAGGAACAACTCCAGGAACAACACCTGGAACCACTCCAGCTACAACACCTGCAACAACGCCAGGAACGACACCCGGAACAACACCTGCAACAACGCCTGTGACAACGCAAGCTACAACACCTGAAACGACACCTGGAACAACACCAGGCACAACACCAGGTACTACACCAGGCACTACACCAGGTAAGGTCATTTTTTAGGTGGTTTAAAGAGAGACACATTACTTTACTTTAAAGGAGTTGGGTTCTCTGAATGTCATGTGGCCTGTGCCTTTAAAAGAAGTTTGAACATTTGTCATTTCCAAAGTCAAAAAGCAACTGATAATCAAGTGAACTGAGCGCACATACCTTGAGTATAGGTATTTAGTTCTATATTAATACATATAACTTTTCATTTTTTCCCTCAGGAACAACTCCAGGAACAACACCTGGAACCACTCCAGCTACAACACCTGCAACAACGCCAGGAACGACACCCGGAACAACACCTGCAACAACGCCTGTGACAACGCAAGCTACAACACCTGAAACGACACCTGGAACAACACCAGGCACAACACCAGGTACTACACCAGGCACTACACCAGGTAAGGTCAATTTTTTAGGTGGTTTAAAGAGAGACACATTACTTTACTTTAAAGGAGTTGGGTTCTCTGAATGTCATGTGGCCTGTTTCTTTAAAAGAAGTTTGAACATTTGTCATTTCCAAAGCCAAAAAGCAACTGATAATCAAGTGAACTGAGCGCACATACCTTGAGTATAGGTATTTAGTTCTATATTAATACATATAACTTTTCATTTTTTCCCTCAGGAACAACTCCAGGAACAACACCTGGAACCACTCCAGCTACAACACCTGCAACAACGCCAGGAACGACACCCGGAACAACACCTGCAACAACGCCTGTGACAACGCAAGCTACAACACCTGAAACGACACCTGGAACAACACCAGGCACAACACCAGGTACTACACCAGGCACTACACCAGGTAAGGTCAATTTTTTAGGTGGTTTGAAGAGAGACACATTACTTTACTTTAAAGGAGTTGGGTTCTCTGAATGTCATGTGGCCTGTTTCTTTAAAAGAAGTTTGAACATTTGTCATTTCCAAAGCCAAAAAGCAACTGATAATCAAGTGAACTGAGCGCACATACCTTGAGTATAGGTATTTAGTTCTATATTAATACATATAACTTTTCATTTTTTCCCTCAGGAACAACTCCAGGAACAACACCTGGAACCACTCCAGCTACAACACCTGCAACAACGCCAGGAACGACACCCGGAACAACACCTGCAACAACGCCTGTGACAACGCAAGCTACAACACCTGAAACGACACCTGGAACAACACCAGGCACAACACCAGGTACTACACCAGGCACTACACCAGGTAAGGTCAATTTTTTTAGGTGGTTTAAAGAGAGACACATTACTTTACTTTAAAGGAGTTGGGTTCTCTGAATGTCATGTGGCCTGTGCCTTTGAAAGAAGTTTGAACATTTGTCATTTCCAAAGTCAAAAAGCAACTGATAATCAAGTGAACTGAGCGCACATACCTTGAGTATAGGTATTTAGTTCTATATTAATACATATAACTTTTCATTTTTTCCCTCAGGAACAACTCCAGGAACAACACCTGGAACCACTCCAGCTACAACACCTGCAACAACGCCAGGAACGACACCCGGAACAACACCTGCAACAACGCCTGTGACAACGCAAGCTACAACACCTGAAACGACACCTGGAACAACACCAGGCACAACACCAGGTACTACACCAGGTAAGGTCAATTTTTTTAGGTGGTTTAAAGAGAGACACATTACTTTACTTTAAAGGAGTTGGGTTCTCTGAATGTCATGTGGCCTGTGCCTTTGAAAGAAGTTTGAACATTTGTCATTTCCAAAGTCAAAAAGCAACTGATAATCAAGTGAACTGAGCGCACATACCTTGAGTATAGGTATTTAGTTCTATATTAATACATATAACTTTTCATTTTTTCCCTCAGGAACAACTCCAGGAACAACACCTGGAACCACTCCAGCTACAACACCTGCAACAACGCCAGGAACGACACCCGGAACAACACCTGCAACAACGCCTGTGACAACGCAAGCTACAACACCTGAAACGACACCTGGAACAACACCAGGCACAACACCAGGTACTACACCAGGTAAGGTCAATTTTTTTAGGTGGTTTAAAGAGAGACACATTACTTTACTTTAAAGGAGTTGGGTTCTCTAAATGTCATGTGGCCTGTGCCTTTAAAAGAAGTTTGAACATTTGTCATTTCCAAAGTCAAAAAGCAACTGATAATCAAGTGAACTGAGCGCACATACCTTGAGTATAGGTATTTAGTTCTATATTAATACATATAACTTTTCATTTTTTCCCTCAGGAACAACTCCAGGAACAACACCTGGAACCACTCCAGCTACAACACCTGCAACAACGCCAGGAACGACACCCGGAACAACACCTGCAACAACGCCTGTGACAACGCAAGCTACAACACCTGAAACGACACCTGGAACAACACCAGGCACAACACCAGGTACTACACCAGGCACTACACCAGGTAAGGTCATTTTTTTAGGTGGTTTAAAGAGAGACACATTACTTTACTTTAAAGGAGTTGGGTTCTCTGAATGTCATGTGGCCTGTGCCTTTAAAAGAAGTTTGAACATTTGTCATTTCCAAAGTCAAAAAGCAACTGATAATCAAGTGAACTGAGCGCACATACCTTGAGTATAGGTATTTAGTTCTATATCAATACATATAACTTTTCATTTTTTCCCTCAGGAACAACTCCAGGAACAACACCTGGAACCACTCCAGCTACAACACCTGCAACAACGCCAGGAACGACACCCGGAACAACACCTGCAACAACGCCTGTGACAACGCAAGCTACAACACCTGAAACGACACCTGGAACAACACCAGGCACAACACCAGGTACTACACCAGGCACTACACCAGGTAAGGTCAATTTTTTAGGTGGTTTAAAGAGAGACACATTACTTTACTTTAAAGGAGTTGGGTTCTCTGAATGTCATGTGGCCTGTGCCTTTAAAAGAAGTTTGAACATTTGTCATTTCCAAAGTCAAAAAGCAACTGATAATCAAGTGAACTGAGCGCACATACCTTGAGTATAGGTATTTAGTTCTATATTAATACATATAACTTTTCATTTTTTCCCTCAGGAACAACTCCAGGAACAACACCTGGAACCACTCCAGCTACAACACCTGCAACAACGCCAGGAACGACACCCGGAACAACACCTGCAACAACGCCTGTGACAACGCAAGCTACAACACCTGAAACGACACCTGGAACAACACCAGGCACAACACCAGGTACTACACCAGGCACTACACCAGGTAAGGTCATTTTTTAGGTGGTTTAAAGAGAGACACATTACTTTACTTTAAAGGAGTTGGGTTCTCTGAATGTCATGTGGCCTGTGCCTTTAAAAGAAGTTTGAACATTTGTCATTTCCAAAGTCAAAAAGCAACTGATAATCAAGTGAACTGAGCGCACATACCTTGAGTATAGGTATTTAGTTCTATATTAATACATATAACTTTTCATTTTTTCCCTCAGGAACAACTCCAGGAACAACACCTGGAACCACTCCAGCTACAACACCTGCAACAACGCCAGGAACGACACCCGGAACAACACCTGCAACAACGCCTGTGACAACGCAAGCTACAACACCTGAAACGACACCTGGAACAACACCAGGCACAACACCAGGTACTACACCAGGCACTACACCAGGTAAGGTCAATTTTTTAGGTGGTTTAAAGAGAGACACATTACTTTACTTTAAAGGAGTTGGGTTCTCTGAATGTCATGTGGCCTGTTCTTTAAAAGAAGTTTGAACATTTGTCATTTCCAAAGCCAAAAAGCAACTGATAATCAAGTGAACTGAGCGCACATACCTTGAGTATAGGTATTTAGTTCTATATCAATACATATAACTTTTCATTTTTTCCCTCAGGAACAACTCCAGGAACAACACCTGGAACCACTCCAGCTACAACACCTGCAACAACGCCAGGAACGACACCCGGAACAACACCTGCAACAACGCCTGTGACAACGCAAGCTACAACACCTGAAACGACACCTGGAACAACACCAGGCACAACACCAGGTACTACACCAGGCACTACACCAGGTAAGGTCAATTTTTTAGGTGGTTTAAAGAGAGACACATTACTTTACTTTAAAGGAGTTGGGTTCTCTGAATGTCATGTGGCCTGTTTCTTTAAAAGAAGTTTGAACATTTGTCATTTCCAAAGTCAAAAAGCAACTGATAATCAAGTGAACTGAGCGCACATACCTTGAGTATAGGTATTTAGTTCTATATTAATACATATAACTTTTCATTTTTTCCCTCAGGAACAACTCCAGGAACAACACCTGGAACCACTCCAGCTACAACACCTGCAACAACGCCAGGAACGACACCCGGAACAACACCTGCAACAACGCCTGTGACAACGCAAGCTACAACACCTGAAACGACACCTGGAACAACACCAGGCACAACACCAGGTACTACACCAGGCACTACACCAGGTAAGGTCAATTTTTTAGGTGGTTTAAAGAGAGACACATTACTTTACTTTAAAGGAGTTGGGTTCTCTGAATGTCATGTGGCCTGTGCCTTTAAAAGAAGTTTGAACATTTGTCATTTCCAAAGTCAAAAAGCAACTGATAATCAAGTGAACTGAGCGCACATACCTTGAGTATAGGTATTTAGTTCTATATTAATACATATAACTTTTCATTTTTTCCCTCAGGAACAACTCCAGGAACAACACCTGGAACCACTCCAGCTACAACACCTGCAACAACGCCAGGAACGACACCCGGAACAACACCTGCAACAACGCCTGTGACAACGCAAGCTACAACACCTGAAACGACACCTGGAACAACACCAGGCACAACACCAGGTACTACACCAGGCACTACACCAGGTAAGGTCAATTTTTTAGGTGGTTTAAAGAGAGACACATTACTTTACTTTAAAGGAGTTGGGTTCTCTAAATGTCATGTGGCCTGTGCCTTTAAAAGAAGTTTGAACATTTGTCATTTCCAAAGCCAAAAAGCAACTGATAATCAAGTGAACTGAGCGCACATACCTTGAGTATAGGTATTTAGTTCTATATTAATACATATAACTTTTCATTTTTTCCCTCAGGAACAACTCCAGGAACAACACCTGGAACCACTCCAGCTACAACACCTGCAACAACGCCAGGAACGACACCCGGAACAACACCTGCAACAACGCCTGTGACAACGCAAGCTACAACACCTGAAACGACACCTGGAACAACACCAGGCACAACACCAGGTACTACACCAGGCACTACACCAGGTAAGGTCAATTTTTTAGGTGGTTTAAAGAGAGACACATTACTTTACTTTAAAGGAGTTGGGTTCTCTGAATGTCATGTGGCCTGTTTCTTTAAAAGAAGTTTGAACATTTGTCATTTCCAAAGCCAAAAAGCAACTGATAATCAAGTGAACTGAGCGCACATACCTTGAGTATAGGTATTTAGTTCTATATCAATACATATAACTTTTCATTTTTTCCCTCAGGAACAACTCCAGGAACAACACCTGGAACCACTCCAGCTACAACACCTGCAACAACGCCAGGAACGACACCCGGAACAACACCTGCAACAACGCCTGTGACAACGCAAGCTACAACACCTGAAACGACACCTGGAACAACACCAGGCACAACACCAGGTACTACACCAGGCACTACACCAGGTAAGGTCAATTTTTTTAGGTGGTTTAAAGAGAGACACATTACTTTACTTTAAAGGAGTTGGGTTCTCTGAATGTCATGTGGCCTGTGCCTTTGAAAGAAGTTTGAACATTTGTCATTTCCAAAGTCAAAAAGCAACTGATAATCAAGTGAACTGAGCGCACATACCTTGAGTATAGGTATTTAGTTCTATATTAATACATATAACTTTTCATTTTTTCCCTCAGGAACAACTCCAGGAACAACACCTGGAACCACTCCAGCTACAACACCTGCAACAACGCCAGGAACGACACCCGGAACAACACCTGCAACAACGCCTGTGACAACGCAAGCTACAACACCTGAAACGACACCTGGAACAACACCAGGCACAACACCAGGTACTACACCAGGCACTACACCAGGTAAGGTCAATTTTTTAGGTGGTTTAAAGAGAGACACATTACTTTACTTTAAAGGAGTTGGGTTCTCTAAATGTCATGTGGCCTGTGCCTTTAAAAGAAGTTTGAACATTTGTCATTTCCAAAGTCAAAAAGCAACTGATAATCAAGTGAACTGAGCGCACATACCTTGAGTATAGGTATTTAGTTCTATATTAATACATATAACTTTTCATTTTTTCCCTCAGGAACAACTCCAGGAACAACACCTGGAACCACTCCAGCTACAACACCTGCAACAACGCCAGGAACGACACCCGGAACAACACCTGCAACAACGCCTGTGACAACGCAAGCTACAACACCTGAAACGACACCTGGAACAACACCAGGCACAACACCAGGTACTACACCAGGCACTACACCAGGTAAGGTCAATTTTTTAGGTGGTTTGAAGAGAGACACATTACTTTACTTTAAAGGAGTTGGGTTCTCTAAATGTCATGTGGCCTGTTTCTTTAAAAGAAGTTT
Source organism: Strongylocentrotus purpuratus (assembly GCF_000002235.5). Lineage (NCBI taxonomy): Eukaryota > Metazoa > Echinodermata > Echinoidea > Camarodonta > Strongylocentrotidae > Strongylocentrotus > Strongylocentrotus purpuratus. The sequence continues at coordinate 30,169 of NW_022145579.1, read as the reverse complement.
GAACATTTGTCATTTCCAAAGCCAAAAAGCAACTGATAATCAAGTGAACTGAGCGCACATACCTTGAGTATAGGTATTTAGTTCTATATTAATACATATAACTTTTCATTTTTTCCCTCAGGAACAACTCCAGGAACAACACCTGGAACCACTCCAGCTACAACACCTGCAACAACGCCAGGAACGACACCCGGAACAACACCTGCAACAACGCCTGTGACAACGCAAGCTACAACACCTGAAACGACACCTGGAACAACACCAGGCACAACACCAGGTACTACACCAGGCACTACACCAGGTAAGGTCAATTTTTTAGGTGGTTTAAAGAGAGACACATTACTTTACTTTAAAGGAGTTGGGTTCTCTGAATGTCATGTGGCCTGTTCTTTAAAAGAAGTTTGAACATTTGTCATTTCCAAAGCCAAAAAGCAACTGATAATCAAGTGAACTGAGCGCACATACCTTGAGTATAGGTATTTAGTTCTATATCAATACATATAACTTTTCATTTTTTCCCTCAGGAACAACTCCAGGAACAACACCTGGAACCACTCCAGCTACAACACCTGCAACAACGCCAGGAACGACACCCGGAACAACACCTGCAACAACGCCTGTGACAACGCAAGCTACAACACCTGAAACGACACCTGGAACAACACCAGGCACAACACCAGGTACTACACCAGGCACTACACCAGGTAAGGTCAATTTTTTAGGTGGTTTAAAGAGAGACACATTACTTTACTTTAAAGGAGTTGGGTTCTCTGAATGTCATGTGGCCTGTTCTTTAAAAGAAGTTTGAACATTTGTCATTTCCAAAGTCAAAAAGCAACTGATAATCAAGTGAACTGAGCGCACATACCTTGAGTATAGGTATTTAGTTCTATATTAATACATATAACTTTTCATTTTTTCCCTCAGGAACAACTCCAGGAACAACACCTGGAACCACTCCAGCTACAACACCTGCAACAACGCCAGGAACGACACCCGGAACAACACCTGCAACAACGCCTGTGACAACGCAAGCTACAACACCTGAAACGACACCTGGAACAACACCAGGCACAACACCAGGTACTACACCAGGCACTACACCAGGTAAGGTCAATTTTTTAGGTGGTTTAAAGAGAGACACATTACTTTACTTTAAAGGAGTTGGGTTCTCTAAATGTCATGTGGCCTGTTTCTTTAAAAGAAGTTTGAACATTTGTCATTTCCAAAGCCAAAAAGCAACTGATAATCAAGTGAACTGAGCGCACATACCTTGAGTATAGGTATTTAGTTCTATATTAATACATATAACTTTTCATTTTTTCCCTCAGGAACAACTCCAGGAACAACACCTGGAACCACTCCAGCTACAACACCTGCAACAACGCCAGGAACGACACCCGGAACAACACCTGCAACAACGCCTGTGACAACGCAAGCTACAACACCTGAAACGACACCTGGAACAACACCAGGCACAACACCAGGTACTACACCAGGCACTACACCAGGTAAGGTCAATTTTTTAGGTGGTTTAAAGAGAGACACATTACTTTACTTTAAAGGAGTTGGGTTCTCTGAATGTCATGTGGCCTGTGCCTTTGAAAGAAGTTTGAACATTTGTCATTTCCAAAGTCAAAAAGCAACTGATAATCAAGTGAACTGAGCGCACATACCTTGAGTATAGGTATTTAGTTCTATATTAATACATATAACTTTTCATTTTTTCCCTCAGGAACAACTCCAGGAACAACACCTGGAACCACTCCAGCTACAACACCTGCAACAACGCCAGGAACGACACCCGGAACAACACCTGCAACAACGCCTGTGACAACGCAAGCTACAACACCTGAAACGACACCTGGAACAACACCAGGCACAACACCAGGTACTACACCAGGCACTACACCAGGTAAGGTCATTTTTTAGGTGGTTTAAAGAGAGACACATTACTTTACTTTAAAGGAGTTGGGTTCTCTAAATGTCATGTGGCCTGTGCCTTTAAAAGAAGTTTGAACATTTGTCATTTCCAAAGTCAAAAAGCAACTGATAATCAAGTGAACTGAGCGCACATACCTTGAGTATAGGTATTTAGTTCTATATTAATACATATAACTTTTCATTTTTTCCCTCAGGAACAACTCCAGGAACAACACCTGGAACCACTCCAGCTACAACACCTGCAACAACGCCAGGAACGACACCCGGAACAACACCTGCAACAACGCCTGTGACAACGCAAGCTACAACACCTGAAACGACACCTGGAACAACACCAGGCACAACACCAGGTACTACACCAGGCACTACACCAGGTAAGGTCAATTTTTTAGGTGGTTTGAAGAGAGACACATTACTTTACTTTAAAGGAGTTGGGTTCTCTAAATGTCATGTGGCCTGTTTCTTTAAAAGAAGTTTGAACATTTGTCATTTCCAAAGCCAAAAAGCAACTGATAATCAAGTGAACTGAGCGCACATACCTTGAGTATAGGTATTTAGTTCTATATTAATACATATAACTTTTCATTTTTTCCCTCAGGAACAACTCCAGGAACAACACCTGGAACAACTCAAGCTACAACACCTGAAACGACACCTGGAACAACACCAGGCACAACACCAGGTACTACACCAGGTAAGGTCAATTTTTTAGGTGGTTTAAAGAGAGACACATTACTTTACTTTAAAGGAGTTGGGTTCTCTGAATGTCATGTGGCCTGTGCCTTTGAAAGAAGTTTGAACATTTGTCATTTCCAAAGTCAAAAAGCAACTGATAATCAAGTGAACTGAGCGCACATACCTTGAGTATAGGTATTTAGTTCTATATCAATACATATAACTTTTCATTTTTTCCCTCAGGAACAACTCCAGGAACAACACCTGGAACCACTCCAGCTACAACACCTGCAACAACGCCAGGAACGACACCCGGAACAACACCTGCAACAACGCCTGTGACAACGCAAGCTACAACACCTGAAACGACACCTGGAACAACACCAGGCACAACACCAGGTACTACACCAGGCACTACACCAGGTAAGGTCAATTTTTTAGGTGGTTTAAAGAGAGACACATTACTTTACTTTAAAGGAGTTGGGTTCTCTAAATGTCATGTGGCCTGTGCCTTTAAAAGAAGTTTGAACATTTGTCATTTCCAAAGTCAAAAAGCAACTGATAATCAAGTGAACTGAGCGCACATACCTTGAGTATAGGTATTTAGTTCTATATTAATACATATAACTTTTCATTTTTTCCCTCAGGAACAACTCCAGGAACAACACCTGGAACCACTCCAGCTACAACACCTGCAACAACGCCAGGAACGACACCCGGAACAACACCTGCAACAACGCCTGTGACAACGCAAGCTACAACACCTGAAACGACACCTGGAACAACACCAGGCACAACACCAGGTACTACACCAGGCACTACACCAGGTAAGGTCATTTTTTTAGGTGGTTTAAAGAGAGACACATTACTTTACTTTAAAGGAGTTGGGTTCTCTGAATGTCATGTGGCCTGTGCCTTTAAAAGAAGTTTGAACATTTGTCATTTCCAAAGTCAAAAAGCAACTGATAATCAAGTGAACTGAGCGCACATACCTTGAGTATAGGTATTTGTTCTATATTAATACATATAACTTTTCATTTTTTCCCTCAGGAACAACTCCAGGAACAACACCTGGAACCACTCCAGCTACAACACCTGCAACAACGCCAGGAACGACACCCGGAACAACACCTGCAACAACGCCTGTGACAACGCAAGCTACAACACCTGAAACGACACCTGGAACAACACCAGGCACAACACCAGGTACTACACCAGGCACTACACCAGGTAAGGTCATTTTTTTAGGTGGTTTAAAGAGAGACACATTACTTTACTTTAAAGGAGTTGGGTTCTCTGAATGTCATGTGGCCTGTGCCTTTAAAAGAAGTTTGAACATTTGTCATTTCCAAAGTCAAAAAGCAACTGATAATCAAGTGAACTGAGCGCACATACCTTGAGTATAGGTATTTAGTTCTATATTAATACATATAACTTTTCATTTTTTCCCTCAGGAACAACTCCAGGAACAACACCTGGAACCACTCCAGCTACAACACCTGCAACAACGCCAGGAACGACACCCGGAACAACACCTGCAACAACGCCTGTGACAACGCAAGCTACAACACCTGAAACGACACCTGGAACAACACCAGGCACAACACCAGGTACTACACCAGGCACTACACCAGGTAAGGTCAATTTTTTAGGTGGTTTGAAGAGAGACACATTACTTTACTTTAAAGGAGTTGGGTTCTCTGAATGTCATGTGGCCTGTTTCTTTAAAAGAAGTTTGAACATTTGTCATTTCCAAAGCCAAAAAGCAACTGATAATCAAGTGAACTGAGCGCACATACCTTGAGTATAGGTATTTAGTTCTATATCAATACATATAACTTTTCATTTTTTCCCTCAGGAACAACTCCAGGAACAACACCTGGAACCACTCCAGCTACAACACCTGCAACAACGCCAGGAACGACACCCGGAACAACACCTGCAACAACGCCTGTGACAACGCAAGCTACAACACCTGAAACGACACCTGGAACAACACCAGGCACAACACCAGGTACTACACCAGGCACTACACCAGGTAAGGTCAATTTTTTAGGTGGTTTAAAGAGAGACACATTACTTTACTTTAAAGGAGTTGGGTTCTCTGAATGTCATGTGGCCTGTTTCTTTAAAAGAAGTTTGAACATTTGTCATTTCCAAAGCCAAAAAGCAACTGATAATCAAGTGAACTGAGCGCACATACCTTGAGTATAGGTATTTAGTTCTATATCAATACATATAACTTTTCATTTTTTCCCTCAGGAACAACTCCAGGAACAACACCTGGAACCACTCCAGCTACAACACCTGCAACAACGCCAGGAACGACACCCGGAACAACACCTGCAACAACGCCTGTGACAACGCAAGCTACAACACCTGAAACGACACCTGGAACAACACCAGGCACAACACCAGGTACTACACCAGGCACTACACCAGGTAAGGTCAATTTTTTAGGTGGTTTAAAGAGAGACACATTACTTTACTTTAAAGGAGTTGGGTTCTCTAAATGTCATGTGGCCTGTTTCTTTAAAAGAAGTTTGAACATTTGTCATTTCCAAAGCCAAAAAGCAACTGATAATCAAGTGAACTGAGCGCACATACCTTGAGTATAGGTATTTAGTTCTATATTAATACATATAACTTTTCATTTTTTCCCTCAGGAACAACTCCAGGAACAACACCTGGAACCACTCCAGCTACAACACCTGCAACAACGCCAGGAACGACACCCGGAACAACACCTGCAACAACGCCTGTGACAACGCAAGCTACAACACCTGAAACGACACCTGGAACAACACCAGGCACAACACCAGGTACTACACCAGGCACTACACCAGGTAAGGTCAATTTTTTAGGTGGTTTAAAGAGAGACACATTACTTTACTTTAAAGGAGTTGGGTTCTCTGAATGTCATGTGGCCTGTTCTTTAAAAGAAGTTTGAACATTTGTCATTTCCAAAGCCAAAAAGCAACTGATAATCAAGTGAACTGAGCGCACATACCTTGAGTATAGGTATTTAGTTCTATATCAATACATATAACTTTTCATTTTTTCCCTCAGGAACAACTCCAGGAACAACACCTGGAACCACTCCAGCTACAACACCTGCAACAACGCCAGGAACGACACCCGGAACAACACCTGCAACAACGCCTGTGACAACGCAAGCTACAACACCTGAAACGACACCTGGAACAACACCAGGCACAACACCAGGTACTACACCAGGCACTACACCAGGTAAGGTCAATTTTTTTAGGTGGTTTAAAGAGAGACACATTACTTTACTTTAAAGGAGTTGGGTTCTCTGAATGTCATGTGGCCTGTGCCTTTGAAAGAAGTTTGAACATTTGTCATTTCCAAAGTCAAAAAGCAACTGATAATCAAGTGAACTGAGCGCACATACCTTGAGTATAGGTATTTAGTTCTATATTAATACATATAACTTTTCATTTTTTCCCTCAGGAACAACTCCAGGAACAACACCTGGAACCACTCCAGCTACAACACCTGCAACAACGCCAGGAACGACACCCGGAACAACACCTGCAACAACGCCTGTGACAACGCAAGCTACAACACCTGAAACGACACCTGGAACAACACCAGGCACAACACCAGGTACTACACCAGGCACTACACCAGGTAAGGTCATTTTTTAGGTGGTTTAAAGAGAGACACATTACTTTACTTTAAAGGAGTTGGGTTCTCTAAATGTCATGTGGCCTGTGCCTTTAAAAGAAGTTTGAACATTTGTCATTTCCAAAGTCAAAAAGCAACTGATAATCAAGTGAACTGAGCGCACATACCTTGAGTATAGGTATTTAGTTCTATATTAATACATATAACTTTTCATTTTTTCCCTCAGGAACAACTCCAGGAACAACACCTGGAACCACTCCAGCTACAACACCTGCAACAACGCCAGGAACGACACCCGGAACAACACCTGCAACAACGCCTGTGACAACGCAAGCTACAACACCTGAAACGACACCTGGAACAACACCAGGCACAACACCAGGTACTACACCAGGCACTACACCAGGTAAGGTCAATTTTTTAGGTGGTTTGAAGAGAGACACATTACTTTACTTTAAAGGAGTTGGGTTCTCTAATGTCATGTGGCCTGTTTCTTTAAAAGAAGTTTGAACATTTGTCATTTCCAAAGCCAAAAAGCAACTGATAATCAAGTGAACTGAGCGCACATACCTTGAGTATAGGTATTTAGTTCTATATTAATACATATAACTTTTCATTTTTTCCCTCAGGAACAACTCCAGGAACAACACCTGGAACCACTCAAGCTACAACACCTGAAACGACACCTGGAACAACACCAGGCACAACACCAGGTACTACACCAGGTAAGGTCAATTTTTTAGGTGGTTTAAAGAGAGACACATTACTTTACTTTAAAGGAGTTGGGTTCTCTGAATGTCATGTGGCCTGTGCCTTTGAAAGAAGTTTGAACATTTGTCATTTCCAAAGTCAAAAAGCAACTGATAATCAAGTGAACTGAGCGCACATACCTTGAGTATAGGTATTTAGTTCTATATTAATACATATAACTTTTCATTTTTTCCCTCAGGAACAACTCCAGGAACAACACCTGGAACCACTCCAGCTACAACACCTGCAACAACGCCAGGAACGACACCCGGAACAACACCTGCAACAACGCCTGTGACAACGCAAGCTACAACACCTGAAACGACACCTGGAACAACACCAGGCACAACACCAGGTACTACACCAGGCACTACACCAGGTAAGGTCAATTTTTTAGGTGGTTTGAAGAGAGACACATTACTTTACTTTAAAGGAGTTGGGTTCTCTAAATGTCATGTGGCCTGTTTCTTTAAAAGAAGTTTGAACATTTGTCATTTCCAAAGCCAAAAAGCAACTGATAATCAAGTGAACTGAGCGCACATACCTTGAGTATAGGTATTTAGTTCTATATCAATACATATAACTTTTCATTTTTTCCCTCAGGAACAACTCCAGGAACAACACCTGGAACCACTCCAGCTACAACACCTGCAACAACGCCAGGAACGACACCCGGAACAACACCTGCAACAACGCCTGTGACAACGCAAGCTACAACACCTGAAACGACACCTGGAACAACACCAGGCACAACACCAGGTACTACACCAGGCACTACACCAGGTAAGGTCAATTTTTTTAGGTGGTTTAAAGAGAGACACATTACTTTACTTTAAAGGAGTTGGGTTCTCTGAATGTCATGTGGCCTGTGCCTTTGAAAGAAGTTTGAACATTTGTCATTTCCAAAGTCAAAAAGCAACTGATAATCAAGTGAACTGAGCGCACATACCTTGAGTATAGGTATTTAGTTCTATATTAATACATATAACTTTTCATTTTTTCCCTCAGGAACAACTCCAGGAACAACACCTGGAACCACTCCAGCTACAACACCTGCAACAACGCCAGGAACGACACCCGGAACAACACCTGCAACAACGCCTGTGACAACGCAAGCTACAACACCTGAAACGACACCTGGAACAACACCTGCAACAACAACACCACACAACACCAGGTACTACACCAGGTACTACACCAGGTAAGGTCATTTTTTAGGTGGTTTAAAGAGAGACACATTACTTTACTTTAAAGGAGTTGGGTTCTCTAAATGTCATGTGGCCTGTGCCTTTAAAAGAAGTTTGAACATTTGTCATTTCCAAAGTCAAAAAGCAACTGATAATCAAGTGAACTGAGCGCACATACCTTGAGTATAGGTATTTAGTTCTATATTAATACATATAACTTTTCATTTTTTCCCTCAGGAACAACTCCAGGAACAACACCTGGAACCACTCCAGCTACAACACCTGCAACAACGCCAGGAACGACACCCGGAACAACACCTGCAACAACGCCTGTGACAACGCAAGCTACAACACCTGAAACGACACCTGGAACAACACCAGGCACAACACCAGGTACTACACCAGGCACTACACCAGGTAAGGTCAATTTTTTAGGTGGTTTAAAGAGAGACACATTACTTTACTTTAAAGGAGTTGGGTTCTCTAATGTCATGTGGCCTGTTTCTTTAAAAGAAGTTTGAACATTTGTCATTTCCAAAGCCAAAAAGCAACTGATAATCAAGTGAACTGAGCGCACATACCTTGAGTATAGGTATTTAGTTCTATATTAATACATATAACTTTTCATTTTTTCCCTCAGGAACAACTCCAGGAACAACACCTGGAACCACTCCAGCTACAACACCTGCAACAACGCCAGGAACGACACCCGGAACAACACCTGCAACAACGCCTGTGACAACGCAAGCTACAACACCTGAAACGACACCTGGAACAACACCAGGCACAACACCAGGTACTACACCAGGCACTACACCAGGTAAGGTCAATTTTTTAGGTGGTTTGAAGAGAGACACATTACTTTACTTTAAAGGAGTTGGGTTCTCTAAATGTCATGTGGCCTGTTTCTTTAAAAGAAGTTTGAACATTTGTCATTTCCAAAGCCAAAAAGCAACTGATAATCAAGTGAACTGAGCGCACATACCTTGAGTATAGGTATTTAGTTCTATATTAATACATATAACTTTTCATTTTTTCCCTCAGGAACAACTCCAGGAACAACACCTGGAACCACTCCAGCTACAACACCTGCAACAACGCCAGGAACGACACCCGGAACAACACCTGCAACAACGCCTGTGACAACGCAAGCTACAACACCTGAAACGACACCTGGAACAACACCAGGCACAACACCAGGTACTACACCAGGCACTACACCAGGTAAGGTCAATTTTTTAGGTGGTTTAAAGAGAGACACATTACTTTACTTTAAAGGAGTTGGGTTCTCTGAATGTCATGTGGCCTGTTTCTTTAAAAGAAGTTTGAACATTTGTCATTTCCAAAGCCAAAAAGCAACTGATAATCAAGTGAACTGAGCGCACATACCTTGAGTATAGGTATTTAGTTCTATATCAATACATATAACTTTTCATTTTTTCCCTCAGGAACAACTCCAGGAACAACACCTGGAACCACTCCAGCTACAACACCTGCAACAACGCCAGGAACGACACCCGGAACAACACCTGCAACAACGCCTGTGACAACGCAAGCTACAACACCTGAAACGACACCTGGAACAACACCAGGCACAACACCAGGTACTACACCAGGCACTACACCAGGTAAGGTCAATTTTTTAGGTGGTTTAAAGAGAGACACATTACTTTACTTTAAAGGAGTTGGGTTCTCTTAATGTCATGTGGCCTGTTTCTTTAAAAGAAGTTTGAACATTTGTCATTTCCAAAGCCAAAAAGCAACTGATAATCAAGTGAACTGAGCGCACATACCTTGAGTATAGGTATTTAGTTCTATATCAATACATATAACTTTTCATTTTTTCCCTCAGGAACAACTCCAGGAACAACACCTGGAACCACTCCAGCTACAACACCTGCAACAACGCCAGGAACGACACCCGGAACAACACCTGCAACAACGCCTGTGACAACGCAAGCTACAACACCTGAAACGACACCTGGAACAACACCAGGCACAACACCAGGTACTACACCAGGCACTACACCAGGTAAGGTCAATTTTTTAGGTGGTTTGAAGAGAGACACATTACTTTACTTTAAAGGAGTTGGGTTCTCTAAATGTCATGTGGCCTGTTTCTTTAAAAGAAGTTTGAACATTTGTCATTTCCAAAGCCAAAAAGCAACTGATAATCAAGTGAACTGAGCGCACATACCTTGAGTATAGGTATTTTGTTCTATATTAATACATATAACTTTTCATTTTTTCCCTCAGGAACAACTCCAGGAACAACACCTGGAACCACTCCAGCTACAACACCTGCAACAACGCCAGGAACGACACCCGGAACAACACCTGCAACAACGCCTGTGACAACGCAAGCTACAACACCTGAAACGACACCTGGAACAACACCAGGCACAACACCAGGTACTACACCAGGCACTACACCAGGTAAGGTCAATTTTTTAGGTGGTTTGAAGAGAGACACATTACTTTACTTTAAAGGAGTTGGGTTCTCTTAATGTCATGTGGCCTGTTTCTTTAAAAGAAGTTTGAACATTTGTCATTTCCAAAGCCAAAAAGCAACTGATAATCAAGTGAACTGAGCGCACATACCTTGAGTATAGGTATTTAGTTCTATATCAATACATATAACTTTTCATTTTTTCCCTCAGGAACAACTCCAGGAACAACACCTGGAACCACTCCAGCTACAACACCTGCAACAACGCCAGGAACGACACCCGGAACAACACCTGCAACAACGCCTGTGACAACGCAAGCTACAACACCTGAAACGACACCTGGAACAACACCAGGCACAACACCAGGTACTACACCAGGCACTACACCAGGTAAGGTCAATTTTTTTAGGTGGTTTAAAGAGAGACACATTACTTTACTTTAAAGGAGTTGGGTTCTCTGAATGTCATGTGGCCTGTGCCTTTGAAAGAAGTTTGAACATTTGTCATTTCCAAAGTCAAAAAGCAACTGATAATCAAGTGAACTGAGCGCACATACCTTGAGTATAGGTATTTAGTTCTATATTAATACATATAACTTTTCATTTTTTCCCTCAGGAACAACTCCAGGAACAACACCTGGAACCACTCCAGCTACAACACCTGCAACAACGCCAGGAACGACACCCGGAACAACACCTGCAACAACGCCTGTGACAACGCAAGCTACAACACCTGAAACGACACCTGGAACAACACCAGGCACAACACCAGGTACTACACCAGGCACTACACCAGGTAAGGTCATTTTTTAGGTGGTTTAAAGAGAGACACATTACTTTACTTTAAAGGAGTTGGGTTCTCTAAATGTCATGTGGCCTGTGCCTTTAAAAGAAGTTTGAACATTTGTCATTTCCAAAGTCAAAAAGCAACTGATAATCAAGTGAACTGAGCGCACATACCTTGAGTATAGGTATTTAGTTCTATATTAATACATATAACTTTTCATTTTTTCCCTCAGGAACAACTCCAGGAACAACACCTGGAACCACTCCAGCTACAACACCTGCAACAACGCCAGGAACGACACCCGGAACAACACCTGCAACAACGCCTGTGACAACGCAAGCTACAACACCTGAAACGACACCTGGAACAACACCAGGCACAACACCAGGTACTACACCAGGCACTACACCAGGTAAGGTCAATTTTTTAGGTGGTTTGAAGAGAGACACATTACTTTACTTTAAAGGAGTTGGGTTCTCTAAATGTCATGTGGCCTGTTTCTTTAAAAGAAGTTTGAACATTTGTCATTTCCAAAGCAAAAAGCAACTGATAATCAAGTGAACTGAGCGCACATACCTTGAGTATAGGTATTTAGTTCTATATCAATACATATAACTTTTCATTTTTTCCCTCAGGAACAACTCCAGGAACAACACCTGGAACCACTCAAGCTACAACACCTGAAACGACACCTGGAACAACACCAGGCACAACACCAGGTACTACACCAGGTAAGGTCAATTTTTTTAGGTGGTTTAAAGAGAGACACATTACTTTACTTTAAAGGAGTTGGGTTCTCTGAATGTCATGTGGCCTGTGCCTTTGAAAGAAGTTTGAACATTTGTCATTTCCAAAGTCAAAAAGCAACTGATAATCAAGTGAACTGAGCGCACATACCTTGAGTATAGGTATTTAGTTCTATATTAATACATATAACTTTTCATTTTTTCCCTCAGGAACAACTCCAGGAACAACACCTGGAACCACTCCAGCTACAACACCTGCAACAACGCCAGGAACGACACCCGGAACAACACCTGCAACAACGCCTGTGACAACGCAAGCTACAACACCTGAAACGACACCTGGAACAACACCAGGCACAACACCAGGTACTACACCAGGCACTACACCAGGTAAGGTCAATTTTTTAGGTGGTTTGAAGAGAGACACATTACTTTACTTTAAAGGAGTTGGGTTCTCTAAATGTCATGTGGCCTGTTTCTTTAAAAGAAGTTTGAACATTTGTCATTTCCAAAGCCAAAAAGCAACTGATAATCAAGTGAACTGAGCGCACATACCTTGAGTATAGGTATTTAGTTCTATATCAATACATATAACTTTTCATTTTTTCCCTCAGGAACAACTCCAGGAACAACACCTGGAACCACTCAAGCTACAACACCTGAAACGACACCTGGAACAACACCAGGCACAACACCAGGTACTACACCAGGTAAGGTCAATTTTTTAGGTGGTTTAAAGAGAGACACATTACTTTACTTTAAAGGAGTTGGGTTCTCTGAATGTCATGTGGCCTGTGCCTTTGAAAGAAGTTTGAACATTTGTCATTTCCAAAGTCAAAAAGCAACTGATAATCAAGTGAACTGAGCGCACATACCTTGAGTATAGGTATTTAGTTCTATATTAATACATATAACTTTTCATTTTTTCCCTCAGGAACAACTCCAGGAACAACACCTGGAACCACTCCAGCTACAACACCTGCAACAACGCCAGGAACGACACCCGGAACAACACCTGCAACAACGCCTGTGACAACGCAAGCTACAACACCTGAAACGACACCTGGAACAACACCAGGCACAACACCAGGTACTACACCAGGCACTACACCAGGTAAGGTCAATTTTTTAGGTGGTTTGAAGAGAGACACATTACTTTACTTTAAAGGAGTTGGGTTCTCTAAATGTCATGTGGCCTGTTCTTTAAAAGAAGTTTGAACATTTGTCATTTCCAAAGCCAAAAAGCAACTGATAATCAAGTGAACTGAGCGCACATACCTTGAGTATAGGTATTTAGTTCTATATCAATACATATAACTTTTCATTTTTTCCCTCAGGAACAACTCCAGGAACAACACCTGGAACCACTCCAGCTACAACACCTGCAACAACGCCAGGAACGACACCCGGAACAACACCTGCAACAACGCCTGTGACAACGCAAGCTACAACACCTGAAACGACACCTGGAACAACACCAGGCACAACACCAGGTACTACACCAGGCACTACACCAGGTAAGGTCAATTTTTTAGGTGGTTTAAAGAGAGACACATTACTTTACTTTAAAGGAGTTGGGTTCTCTGAATGTCATGTGGCCTGTGCCTTTAAAAGAAGTTTGAACATTTGTCATTTCCAAAGTCAAAAAGCAACTGATAATCAAGTGAACTGAGCGCACATACCTTGAGTATAGGTATTTAGTTCTATATTAATACATATAACTTTTCATTTTTTCCCTCAGGAACAACTCCAGGAACAACACCTGGAACCACTCCAGCTACAACACCTGCAACAACGCCAGGAACGACACCCGGAACAACACCTGCAACAACGCCTGTGACAACGCAAGCTACAACACCTGAAACGACACCTGGAACAACACCAGGCACAACACCAGGTACTACACCAGGCACTACACCAGGTAAGGTCAATTTTTTAGGTGGTTTGAAGAGAGACACATTACTTTACTTTAAAGGAGTTGGGTTCTCTAAATGTCATGTGGCCTGTGCCTTTAAAAGAAGTTTGAACATTTGTCATTTCCAAAGCCAAAAAGCAACTGATAATCAAGTGAACTGAGCGCACATACCTTGAGTATAGGTATTTAGTTCTATATTAATACATATAACTTTTCATTTTTTCCCTCAGGAACAACTCCAGGAACAACACCTGGAACCACTCCAGCTACAACACCTGCAACAACGCCAGGAACGACACCCGGAACAACACCTGCAACAACGCCTGTGACAACGCAAGCTACAACACCTGAAACGACACCTGGAACAACACCAGGCACAACACCAGGTACTACACCAGGCACTACACCAGGTAAGGTCAATTTTTTAGGTGGTTTGAAGAGAGACACATTACTTTACTTTAAAGGAGTTGGGTTCTCTAAATGTCATGTGGCCTGTTTCTTTAAAAGAAGTTTGAACATTTGTCATTTCCAAAGCCAAAAAGCAACTGATAATCAAGTGAACTGAGCGCACATACCTTGAGTATAGGTATTTAGTTCTATATTAATACATATAACTTTTCATTTTTTCCCTCAGGAACAACTCCAGGAACAACACCTGGAACCACTCCAGCTACAACACCTGCAACAACGCCAGGAACGACACCCGGAACAACACCTGCAACAACGCCTGTGACAACGCAAGCTACAACACCTGAAACGACACCTGGAACAACACCAGGCACAACACCAGGTACTACACCAGGCACTACACCAGGTAAGGTCAATTTTTTAGGTGGTTTGAAGAGAGACACATTACTTTACTTTAAAGGAGTTGGGTTCTCTAATGTCATGTGGCCTGTTCTTTAAAAGAAGTTTGAACATTTGTCATTTCCAAAGCCAAAAAGCAACTGATAATCAAGTGAACTGAGCGCACATACCTTGAGTATAGGTATTTAGTTCTATATCAATACATATAACTTTTCATTTTTTCCCTCAGGAACAACTCCAGGAACAACACCTGGAACCACTCCAGCTACAACACCTGCAACAACGCCAGGAACGACACCCGGAACAACACCTGCAACAACGCCTGTGACAACGCAAGCTACAACACCTGAAACGACACCTGGAACAACACCAGGCACAACACCAGGTACTACACCAGGCACTACACCAGGTAAGGTCAATTTTTTAGGTGGTTTGAAGAGAGACACATTACTTTACTTTAAAGGAGTTGGGTTCTCTGAATGTCATGTGGCCTGTTTCTTTAAAAGAAGTTTGAACATTTGTCATTTCCAAAGCCAAAAAGCAACTGATAATCAAGTGAACTGAGCGCACATACCTTGAGTATAGGTATTTAGTTCTATATCAATACATATAACTTTTCATTTTTTCCCTCAGGAACAACTCCAGGAACAACACCTGGAACCACTCCAGCTACAACACCTGCAACAACGCCAGGAACGACACCCGGAACAACACCTGCAACAACGCCTGTGACAACGCAAGCTACAACACCTGAAACGACACCTGGAACAACACCAGGCACAACACCAGGTACTACACCAGGCACTACACCAGGTAAGGTCAATTTTTTAGGTGGTTTAAGAGAGACACATTACTTTACTTTAAAGGAGTTGGGTTCTCTAAATGTCATGTGGCCTGTTTCTTTAAAAGAAGTTTGAACATTTGTCATTTCCAAAGCCAAAAAGCAACTGATAATCAAGTGAACTGAGCGCACATACCTTGAGTATAGGTATTTGTTCTATATTAATACATATAACTTTTCATTTTTTCCCTCAGGAACAACTCCAGGAACAACACCTGGAACCACTCCAGCTACAACACCTGCAACAACGCCAGGAACGACACCCGGAACAACACCTGCAACAACGCCTGTGACAACGCAAGCTACAACACCTGAAACGACACCTGGAACAACACCAGGCACAACACCAGGTACTACACCAGGCACTACACCAGGTAAGGTCAATTTTTTAGGTGGTTTGAAGAGAGACACATTACTTTACTTTAAAGGAGTTGGGTTCTCTAAATGTCATGTGGCCTGTTTCTTTAAAAGAAGTTTGAACATTTGTCATTTCCAAAGCCAAAAAGCAACTGATAATCAAGTGAACTGAGCGCACATACCTTGAGTATAGGTATTTAGTTCTATATCAATACATATAACTTTTCATTTTTTCCCTCAGGAACAACTCCAGGAACAACACCTGGAAAACCACTCAACGCTACAACACCTGAAACGACACCTGGAACAACACCAGGCACAAACACCAGGTACTACACCAGGTAAGGTCAATTTTATGGTTTAAAAGAGAGACACATTACTTTACTTTAAAGGAGTTGGGTTCTCTGAATGTCATGTGGCCTGTGCCTTTGAAAGAAGTTTGAACATTTGTCATTTCCAAAGTCAAAAAGCAACTGATAATCAAGTGAACTGAGCGCACATACCTTGAGTATAGGTATTTAGTTCTATATTAATACATATAACTTTTCATTTTTTCCCTCAGGAACAACTCCAGGAACAACACCTGGAACCACTCCAGCTACAACACCTGCAACAACGCCAGGAACGACACCCGGAACAACACCTGCAACAACGCCTGTGACAACGCAAGCTACAACACCTGAAACGACACCTGGAACAACACCAGGCACAACACCAGGTACTACACCAGGCACTACACCAGGTAAGGTCAATTTTTAGGTGGTTTGAAGAGAGACACATTACTTTACTTTAAAGGAGTGGGTTCTCTAAATGTCATGTGGCCTGTGCCTTTAAAAGAAGTTTGAACATTTGTCATTTCCAAAGCCAAAAAGCAACTGATAATCAAGTGAACTGAGCGCACATACCTTGAGTATAGGTATTTAGTTCTATATCAATACATATAACTTTTCATTTTTCCCTCAGGAACAACTCCAGGAACAACACCTGGAACCACTCCAGCTACAACACCTGCAACAACGCCAGGAACGACACCCGGAACAACACCTGCAACAACGCCTGTGACAACGCAAGCTACAACACCTGAAACGACACCTGGAACAACACCAGGCACAACACCAGGTACTACACCAGGCACTACACCAGGTAAGGTCATTTTTTTTAGGTGGTTTAAAGAGAGACACATTACTTTACTTTAAAGGAGTTGGGTTCTCTGAATGTCATGTGGCCTGTGCTTTAAAAGAAGTTTGAACATTTGTCATTCCAAAGTCAAAAAGCAACTGATAATCAAGTGAACTGAGCGCACATACCTTGAGTATAGGTATTTAGTTCTATATCAATACATATAACTTTTCATTTTTTCCCTCAGGAACAACTCCAGGAACAACACCTGGAACCACTCCAGCTACAACACCTGCAACAACGCCAGGAACGACACCCGGAACAACACCTGCAACAACGCCTGTGACAACGCAAGCTACAACACTGAACGAACGACACCGGAACAACACCTGCAACACCTGGACACAAGCACACACACCAGGTACACCAGGTACTACACCAGGCACTACACCAGGTAAGGTCATTTTTTAGGTGGTTTAAAGAGAGACACATTACTTTACTTTAAAGGAGTTGGGTTCTCTAAATGTCATGTGGCCTGTGCCTTTAAAAGAAGTTTGAACATTTGTCATTTCCAAAGTCAAAAAGCAACTGATAATCAAGTGAACTGAGCGCACATACCTTGAGTATAGGTATTTTGTTCTATATTAATACATATAACTTTTCATTTTTTCCCTCAGGAACAACTCCAGGAACAACACCTGGAACCACTCCAGCTACAACACCTGCAACAACGCCAGGAACGACACCCGGAACAACACCTGCAACAACGCCTGTGACAACGCAAGCTACAACACCTGAAACGACACCTGGAACAACACCAGGCACAACACCAGGTACTACACCAGGCACTACACCAGGTAAGGTCAATTTTTAGGTGGTTTGAAGAGAGACACATTACTTTACTTTAAAGGAGTTGGGTCTCTAAATGTCATGTGGCCTGTTTCTTTAAAAGAAGTTTGAACATTTGTCATTTCCAAAGCCAAAAAGCAACTGATAATCAAGTGAACTGAGCGCACATACCTTGAGTATAGGTATTTAGTTCTATATTAATACATATAACTTTTCATTTTTTCCCTCAGGAACAACTCCAGGAACAACACCTGGAACCACTCCAGCTACAACACCTGCAACAACGCCAGGAACGACACCCGGAACAACACCTGCAACAACGCCTGTGACAACGCAAGCTACAACACCTGAAACGACACCTGGAACAACACCAGGCACAACACCAGGTACTACACCAGGCACTACACCAGGTAAGGTCATTTTTTTAGGTGGTTTGAAGAGAGACACATTACTTTACTTTAAAGGAGTTGGGTTCTCTGAATGTCATGTGGCCTGTTTCTTTAAAAGAAGTTTGAACATTTGTCATTTCCAAAGCAAAAAGCAACTGATAATCAAGTGAACTAGCGCACATACCTTGAGTATAGGTATTTAGTTCTATATTAATACATATAACTTTTCATTTTTTCCCTCAGGAACAACTCCAGGAACAACACCTGGAACCACTCCAGCTACAACACCTGCAACAACGCCAGGAACGACACCCGGAACAACACCTGCAACAACGCCTGTGACAACGCAAGCTACAACACCTGAAACGACACCTGGAACAACACCAGGCACAACACCAGGTACTACACCAGGCACTACACCAGGTAAGGTCAATTTTTTAGGTGGTTGAAGAGAGACACATTACTTTACTTTAAAGGAGTTGGGTTCTCTTAATGTCATGTGGCCTGTTTCTTTAAAAGAAGTTTGAACATTTGTCATTTCCAAAGCAAAAAGCAACTGATAATCAAGTGAACTGAGCGCACATACCTTGAGTATAGGTATTTAGTTCTATATCAATACATATAACTTTTCATTTTTTCCCTCAGGAACAACTCCAGGAACAACACCTGGAACCACTCCAGCTACAACACCTGCAACAACGCCAGGAACGACACCGGAACAACACCTGCAACAACGCCTGTGACAACGCAAGCTACAACACCTGAAACGACACCTGGAACAACACCAGGCACAACACCAGGTACTACACCAGGCACTACACCAGGTAAGGTCAATTTTTTAGGTGGTTTGAAGAGAGACACATTACTTACTTTAAAGGAGTTGGGTTCTCTAATGTCATGTGGCCTGTTCTTTAAAAGAAGTTTGAACATTTGTCATTTCCAAAGCCAAAAAGCAACTGATAATCAAGTGAACTGAGCGCACATACCTTGAGTATAGGTATTTAGTTCTATATCAATACATATAACTTTTCATTTTTCCCTCAGGAACAACTCCAGAACAACACCTGGAACCACTCCAGCTACAACACCTGCAACAACGCCAGGAACGACACCCGGAACAACACCTGCAACAACGCCTGTGACAACGCAAGCTACAACACCTGAAACGACACCTGGAACAACACCAGGCACAACACCAGGTACTACACCAGGCACTACACCAGGTAAGGTCAATTTTTAGGTGGTTTGAAGAGAGACACATTACTTACTTTAAAGGAGTTGGGTTCTCTAAATGTCATGTGGCCTGTTTCTTTAAAAGAAGTTTGAACATTTGTCATTTCCAAAGTCAAAAAGCAACTGATAATCAAGTGAACTGAGCGCACATACCTTGAGTATAGGTATTTTGTTCTATATTAATACATATAACTTTTCATTTTTTCCCTCAGGAACAACTCCAGGAACAACACCTGGAACCACTCCAGCTACAACACCTGCAACAACGCCAGGAACGACACCCGGAACAACACCTGCAACAACGCCTGTGACAACGCAAGCTACAACACCTGAAACGACACCTGGAACAACACCAGGCACAACACCAGGTACTACACCAGGCACTACACCAGGTAAGGTCAATTTTTAGGTGGTTTGAAGAGAGACACATTACTTTACTTTAAAGGAGTTGGGTCTTAATGTCATGTGGCCTGTTTCTTTAAAAGAAGTTTGAACATTTGTCATTTCCAAAGCCAAAAAGCAACTGATAATCAAGTGAACTAAGCGCACATACCTTGAGTATAGGTATTTAGTTCTATATCAATACATATAACTTTTCATTTTTTCCCTCAGGAACAACTCCAGGAACAACACCTGGAACCACTCCAGCTACAACACCTGCAACAACGCCAGGAACGACAACCGGAACAACACCTGCAACAACGCCTGTGACAACGCAAGCTACAACACCTGAAACGACACCTGGAACAACACCAGGCACAACACCAGGTACTACACCAGGCACTACACCAGGTAAGGTCAATTTTTTAGTGGTTTAAAGAGAGACACATTACTTTACTTTAAAGGAGTTGGGTTCTCTGAATGTCATGTGGCCTGTGCCTTTGAAAGAAGTTTGAACATTTGTCATTTCCAAAGTCAAAAAGCAACTGATAATCAAGTGAACTGAGCGCACATACCTTGAGTATAGGTATTTAGTTCTATATTAATACATATAACTTTTCATTTTTTCCCTCAGGAACAACTCCAGGAACAACACCTGGAACCACTCCAGCTACAACACCTGCAACAACGCCAGGAACGACACCCGGAACAACACCTGCAACAACGCCTGTGACAACGCAAGCTACAACACCTGAAACGACACCTGGAACAACACCAGGCACAACACCAGGTACTACACCAGGCACTACACCAGGTAAGGTCATTTTTTAGGTGGTTTAAAGAGAGACACATTACTTTACTTTAAAGGAGTTGGGTTCTCTAAATGTCATGTGGCCTGTGCCTTTAAAAGAAGTTTGAACATTTGTCATTTCCAAAGTCAAAAAGCAACTGATAATCAAGTGAACTGAGCGCACATACCTTGAGTATAGGTATTTAGTTCTATATTAATACATATAACTTTTCATTTTTTCCCTCAGGAACAACTCCAGGAACAACACCTGGAACCACTCCAGCTACAACACCTGCAACAACGCCAGGAACGACACCCGGAACAACACCTGCAACAACGCCTGTGACAACGCAAGCTACAACACCTGAAACGACACCTGGAACAACACCAGGCACAACACCAGGTACTACACCAGGCACTACACCAGGTAAGGTCAATTTTTTAGGTGGTTTGAAGAGAGACACATTACTTTACTTTAAAGGAGTTGGGTTCTCTAAATGTCATGTGGCCTGTTTCTTTAAAAGAAGTTTGAACATTTGTCATTTCCAAAGCAAAAAGCAACTGATAATCAAGTGAACTAAGCGCACATACCTTGAGTATAGGTATTTAGTTCTATATTCAATACATATAACTTTTCATTTTTTCCCTCAGGAACAACTCCAGGAACAACACCTGGAACCACTTCAAGCTACAACACCTGAAACGACACCTGGTAACAACACCAGGCACAACACCAGGTACTACACCAGGTAAGGTCAATTTTTTAGGTGGTTTAAAGAGAGACACATTACTTTACTTTAAAGGAGTTGGGTTCTCTGAATGTCATGTGGCCTGTGCCTTTGAAAGAAGTTTGAACATTTGTCATTTCCAAAGTCAAAAAGCAACTGATAATCAAGTGAACTGAGCGCACATACCTTGAGTATAGGTATTTAGTTCTATATAATACATATAACTTTTCATTTTTTCCCTCAGGAACAACTCCAGGAACAACACCTGGAACCACTCCAGCTACAACACCTGCAACAACGCCAGGAACGACACCCGGAACAACACCTGCAACAACGCCTGTGACAACGCAAGCTACAACACCTGAAACGACACCTGGAACAACACCAGGCACAACACCAGGTACTACACCAGGCACTACACCAGGTAAGGTCAATTTTTTAGGTGGTTTGAAGAGAGACACATTACTTTACTTTAAAGGAGTTGGGTTCTCTAAATGTCATGTGGCCTGTTTCTTTAAAAGAAGTTTGAACATTTGTCATTTCCAAAGCCAAAAAGCAACTGATAATCAAGTGAACTGAGCGCACATACCTTGAGTATAGGTATTTAGTTCTATATTAATACATATAACTTTTCATTTTTTCCCTCAGGAACAACTCCAGGAACAACACCTGGAACCACTCCAGCTACAACACCTGCAACAACGCCAGGAACGACACCCGGAACAACACCTGCAACAACGCCTGTGACAACGCAAGCTACAACACCTGAAACGACACCTGGAACAACACCAGGCACAACACCAGGTACTACACCAGGCACTACACCAGGTAAGGTCAATTTTTTTAGGTGGTTTAAAGAGAGACACATTACTTTACTTTAAAGGAGTTGGGTTCTCTGAATGTCATGTGGCCTGTGCCTTTGAAAGAAGTTTGAACATTTGTCATTTCCAAAGTCAAAAAGCAACTGATAATCAAGTGAACTGAGCGCACATACCTTGAGTATAGGTATTTAGTTCTATATTAATACATATAACTTTTCATTTTTTCCCTCAGGAACAACTCCAGGAACAACACCTGGAACCACTCCAGCTACAACACCTGCAACAACGCCAGGAACGACACCCGGAACAACACCTGCAACAACGCCTGTGACAACGCAAGCTACAACACCTGAAACGACACCTGGAACAACACCAGGCACAACAACACCAGGCACTACACCAGGTAAGGTCAATTTTTTAGGTGGTTTAAAGAGAGACACATTACTTTACTTTAAAGGAGTTGGGTTCTCTGAATGTCATGTGGCCTGTGCCTTGAAAGAAGTTTGAACATTTGTCATTTCCAAAGTCAAAAAGCAACTGATAATCAAGTGAACTGAGCGCACATACCTTGAGTATAGGTATTTGTTCTATATTAATACATATAACTTTTCATTTTTTCCCTCAGGAACAACTCCAGGAACAACACCTGGAACCACTCCAGCTACAACACCTGCAACAACGCCAGGAACGACACCCGGAACAACACCTGCAACAACGCCTGTGACAACGCAAGCTACAACACCTGAAACGACACCTGGAACAACACCAGGCACAACACCAGGTACTACACCAGGCACTACACCAGGTAAGGTCAATTTTTTAGGTGGTTTGAAGAGAGACACATTACTTTACTTTAAAGGAGTTGGGTCTCTAAATGTCATGTGGCCTGTTTCTTTAAAAGAAGTTTGAACATTTGTCATTTCCAAAGCCAAAAGCAACTGATAATCAAGTGAACTGAGCGCACATACCTTGAGTATAGGTATTTAGTTCTATATCAATACATATAACTTTTCATTTTTCCCTCAGGAACAACTCCAGGAACAACACCTGGAACCACTCCAGCTACAACACCTGCAACAACGCCAGGAACGACACCCGGAACAACACCTGCAACAACGCCTGTGACAACGCAAGCTACAACACCTGAAACGACACCTGGAACAACACCAGGCACAACACCAGGTACTACACCAGGCACTACACCAGGTAAGGTCAATTTTTTAGGTGGTTTAAAGAGAGACACATTACTGTACTTTAAAGGAGTTGGGTTCTCTGAATGTCATGTGGCCTGTGCCTTTAAAAGAAGTTTGAACATTTGTCATTTCCAAAGTCAAAAAGCAACTGATAATCAAGTGAACTGAGCGCACATACCTTGAGTATAGGTATTTAGTTCTATATTAATACATATAACTTTTCATTTTTCCCTCAGGAACAACTCCAGGAACAACACCTGGAACCACTCCAGCTACAACACCTGCAACAACGCCAGGAACGACACCCGGAACAACACCTGCAACAACGCCTGTGACAACGCAAGCTACAACACCTGAAACGACACCTGGAACAACACCAGGCACAACACCAGGTACTACACAGGCACTACACCAGGTAAGGTCAATTTTTTAGGTGGTTTGAAGAGAGACACATTACTTTACTTTAAAGGAGTTGGGTTCTCTAATGTCATGTGGCCTGTGCCTTTAAAAGAAGTTTGAACATTTGTCATTTCCAAAGTCAAAAAGCAACTGATAATCAAGTGAACTGAGCGCACATACCTTGAGTATAGGTATTTAGTTCTATATAATACATATAACTTTTCATTTTTCCCTCAGGAACAACTCCAGGAACAACACCTGGAACCACTCCAGCTACAACACCTGCAACAACGCCAGGAACGACACCGGAACAACACCTGCAACAACGCCTGTGACAACGCAAGCTACAACACCTGAAACGACACCTGGAACAACACCAGGCACAACACCAGGTACTACACCAGGCACTACACCAGGTAAGGTCAATTTTTTAGGTGGTTTGAAGAGAGACACATTACTTTACTTTAAAGGAGTTGGGTTCTCTAAATGTCATGTGGCCTGTTCTTTAAAAGAAGTTTGAACATTTGTCATTTCCAAAGCAAAAGCAACTGATAATCAAGTGAACTGAGCGCACATACCTTGAGTATAGGTATTTAGTTCTATATCAATACATATAACTTTTCATTTTTCCCTCAGGAACAACTCCAGGAACAACACCTGGAACCACTCCAGCTACAACACCTGCAACAACGCCAGGAACGACACCGGAACAACACCTGCAACAACGCCTGTGACAACGCAAGCTACAACACCTGAAACGACACCTGGAACAACACCAGGCACAACACCAGGTACTACACCAGGCACTACACCAGGTAAGGTCAATTTTTTAGGTGGTTTAAAGAGAGACACATTACTTTACTTTAAAGGAGTTGGGTTCTCTGAATGTCATGTGGCCTGTGCCTTTAAAAGAAGTTTGAACATTTGTCATTTCCAAAGTCAAAAAGCAACTGATAATCAAGTGAACTGAGCGCACATACCTTGAGTATAGGTATTTAGTTCTATATTAATACATATAACTTTTCATTTTTTCCCTCAGGAACAACTCCAGGAACAACACCTGGAACCACTCCAGCTACAACACCTGCAACAACGCCAGGAACGACACCCGGAACAACACCTGCAACAACGCCTGTGACAACGCAAGCTACAACACCTGAAACGACACCTGGAACAACACCAGGCACAACACCAGGTACTACACCAGGCACTACACCAGGTAAGGTCATTTTTTTAGGTGGTTTAAAGAGAGACACATTACTTTACTTTAAAGGAGTTGGGTTCTCTTAATGTCATGTGGCCTGTTTCTTAAAAGAAGTTTGAACATTTGTCATTTCCAAAGCCAAAAAGCAACTGATAATCAAGTGAACTGAGCGCACATACCTTGAGTATAGGTATTTAGTTCTATATCAATACATATAACTTTTCATTTTTTCCCTCAGGAACAACTCCAGGAACAACACCTGGAACCACTCCAGCTACAACACCTGCAACAACGCCAGGAACGACAACCGGAACAACACCTGCAACAACGCCTGTGACAACGCAAGCTACAACACCTGAAACGACACCTGGAACAACACCAGGCACAACACCAGGTACTACACCAGGCACTACACCAGGTAAGGTCAATTTTTAGGTGGTTTAAAGAGAGACACATTACTTTACTTTAAAGGAGTTGGGTTCTCTGAATGTCATGTGGCCTGTTCTTTAAAGAAGTTTGAACATTTGTCATTTCCAAAGCCAAAAGCAACTGATAATCAAGTGAACTGAGCGCACATACCTTGAGTATAGGTATTTAGTTCTATATCAATACATATAACTTTTCATTTTTTCCCTCAGGAACAACTCCAGGAACAACACCTGGAACCACTCCAGCTACAACACCTGCAACAACGCCAGGAACGACACCCGGAACAACACCTGCAACAACGCCTGTGACAACGCAAGCTACAACACCTGAAACGACACCTGGAACAACACCAGGCACAACACCAGGTACTACACCAGGCACTACACCAGGTAAGGTCAATTTTTAGGTGGTTTGAAGAGAGACACATTACTTTACTTTAAAGGAGTTGGGTTCTTTAAATGTCATGTGGCCTGTTTCTTTAAAAGAAGTTTGAACATTTGTCATTTCCAAAGCCAAAAAGCAACTGATAATCAAGTGAACTGAGCGCACATACCTTGAGTATAGGTATTTGTTCTATATCAATACATATAACTTTTCATTTTTTCCCTCAGGAACAACTCCAGGAACAACACCTGGAACCACTCCAGCTACAACACCTGCAACAACGCCAGGAACGACACCCGGAACAACACCTGCAACAACGCCTGTGACAACGCAAGCTACAACACCTGAAACGACACCTGGAACAACACCAGGCACAACACCAGGTACTACACCAGGCACTACACCAGGTAAGGTCAATTTTTAGGTGGTTTGAAGAGAGACACATTACTTACTTTAAAGGAGTTGGGTTCTCTAATGTCATGTGGCCTGTTTCTTTAAAAGAAGTTTGAACATTTGTCATTTCCAAAGCAAAAAGCAACTGATAATCAAGTGAACTGAGCGCACATACCTTGAGTATAGGTATTTAGTTCTATATCAATACATATAACTTTTCATTTTTTCCCTCAGGAACAACTCCAGGAACAACACCTGGAACCACTCCAGCTACAACACCTGCAACAACGCCAGGAACGACACCCGGAACAACACCTGCAACAACGCCTGTGACAACGCAAGCTACAACACCTGAAACGACACCTGGAACAACACCAGGCACAACACCAGGTACTACACCAGGCACTACACCAGGTAAGGTCATTTTTTTAGGTGGTTTAAAGAGAGACACATTACTTTACTTTAAAGGAGTTGGGTTCTCTAAATGTCATGTGGCCTGTGCCTTTAAAAGAAGTTTGAACATTTGTCATTTCCAAAGTCAAAAAGCAACTGATAATCAAGTGAACTGAGCGCACATACCTTGAGTATAGGTATTTTGTTCTATATTAATACATATAACTTTCATTTTTTCCCTCAGGAACAACTCCAGGAACAACACCTGGAACCACTCCAGCTACAACACCTGCAACAACGCCAGGAACGACACCCGGAACAACACCTGCAACAACGCCTGTGACAACGCAAGCTACAACACCTGAAACGACACCTGGAACAACACCAGGCACAACACCAGGTACTACACCAGGCACTACACCAGGTAAGGTCAATTTTTTAGGTGGTTTAAAGAGAGACACATTACTTTACTTTAAAGGAGTTGGGTCTAAATGTCATGTGGCCTGTTTCTTTAAAAGAAGTTTGAACATTTGTCATTCCAAAGCCAAAAAGCAACTGATAATCAAGTGAACTGAGCGCACATACCTTGAGTATAGGTATTTAGTTCTATATTAATACATATAACTTTTCATTTTTTCCCTCAGGAACAACTCCAGGAACAACACCTGGAACCACTCCAGCTACAACACCTGCAACAACGCCAGGAACGACACCGGAACAACACCTGCAACAACGCCTGTGACAACGCAAGCTACAACACCTGAAACGACACCTGGAACAACACCAGGCACAACACCAGGTACTACACCAGGCACTACACCAGGTAAGGTCAATTTTTTTAGGTGGTTTTAAGAGAGACACATTACTTTACTTTAAAGGAGTGGGTTCTCTGAATGTCATGTGGCTGTGCCTTTGAAAGAAGTTTGAACATTTGTCATTTCCAAAGTCAAAAAGCAACTGATAATCAAGTGAACTGAGCGCACATACCTTGAGTATAGGTATTTAGTTCTATATCAATACATATAACTTTTCATTTTTTCCCTCAGGAACAACTCCAGGAACAACACCTGGAACCACTCCAGCTACAACACCTGCAACAACGCCAGGAACGACACCGGAACAACACCTGCAACAACGCCTGTGACAACGCAAGCTACAACACCTGAAACGACACCTGGAACAACACCAGGCACAACACCCAGGTACTACACCAGGCACTACACCAGGTAAGGTCAATTTTTTAGGTGGTTTAAAGAGAGACACATTACTTTACTTTAAAGGAGTTGGGTTCTCTAATGTCATGTGGCCTGTTTCTTTAAAAGAAGTTTGAACATTTGTCATTTCCAAAGTCAAAAAGCAACTGATAATCAAGTGAACTGAGCGCACATACCTTGAGTATAGGTATTTAGTTCTATATTAATACATATAACTTTTCATTTTTTCCCTCAGGAACAACTCCAGGAACAACACTGGAACCACTCCAGCTACAACACCTGCAACAACGCCAGGAACGACACCCGGAACAACACCTGCAACAACGCCTGTGACAACGCAAGCTACAACACCTGAAACGACACCTGGAACAACCCAGGCACAACACCAGGTACTACACCAGGCACTACACCAGGTAAGGTCAATTTTTTAGGTGGTTTAAAGAGAGACACATTACTTTACTTTAAAGGAGTTGGGTTCTCTGAATGTCATGTGGCCTGTGCCTTTAAAAGAAGTTTGAACATTTGTCATTTCCAAAGCCAAAAAGCAACTGATAATCAAGTGAACTGAGCGCACATACCTTGAGTATAGGTATTTAGTTCTATATTAATACATATAACTTTTCATTTTTCCCTCAGGAACAACTCCAGGAACAACACCTGGAACCACTCCAGCTACAACACCTGCAACAACGCCAGGAACGACACCCGGAACAACACCTGCAACAACGCCTGTGACAACGCAAGCTACAACACCTGAAACGACACCTGGAACAACACCAGGCACAACACCAGGTACTACACCAGGCACTACACCAGGTAAGGTCAATTTTTAGGTGGTTTGAAGAGAGACACATTACTTACTTTAAAGGAGTTGGGTTCTTTAAATGTCATGTGGCCTGTTTTTTAAAAGAAGTTTGAACATTTGTCATTTCCAAAGCCAAAAAGCAACTGATAATCAAGTGAACTGAGCGCACATACCTTGAGTATAGGTATTTTGTTCTATATAATACATATAACTTTCATTTTTTCCCTCAGGAACAACTCCAGGAACAACACCTGGAACCACTCCAGCTACAACACCTGCAACAACGCCAGGAACGACACCCGGAACAACACCTGCAACAACGCCTGTGACAACGCAAGCTACAACACCTGAAACGACACCTGGAACAACACCAGGCACAACACCAGGTACTACACCAGGCACTACACCAGGTAAGGTCAATTTTTTAGGTGGTTGAAGAGAGACACATTACTTTACTTTAAAGGAGTTGGGTTCTCTGAATGTCATGTGGCCTGTTTTAAAAGAAGTTTGAACATTTGTCATTTCCAAAGCCAAAAAGCAACTGATAATCAAGTGAACTAAGCGCACATACCTTGAGTATAGGTTTAGTTCTATATCAATACATATAACTTTTCATTTTTTCCCTCAGGAACAACTCCAGGAACAACACCTGGAACCACTCCAGCTACAACACCTGCAACAACGCCAGGAACGACAACCGGAACAACACCTGCAACAACGCCTGTGACAACGCAAGCTACAACACCTGAAACGACACCTGGAACAACACCAGGCACAACACCAGGTACTACACCAGGCACTACACCAGGTAAGGTCAATTTTTTTAGTGGTTTAAAGAGAGACACATTACTTTACTTTAAAGGAGTTGGGTTCTCTGAATGTCATGTGGCCTGTGCCTTGAAAGAAGTTTGAACATTTGTCATTTCCAAAGTCAAAAAGCAACTGATAATCAAGTGAACTGAGCGCACATACTTGAGTATAGGTATTTAGTTCTATATTAATACATATAACTTTTCATTTTTTCCCAGGAACAACTCCAGGAACAACACCTGGAACCACTCCAGCTACAACACCTGCAACAACGCCAGGAACGACACCCGGAACAACACCTGCAACAACGCCTGTGACAACGCAAGCTACAACACCTGAAACGACACCTGGAACAACACCAGGCACAACACCAGGTACTACACCAGGCACTACACCAGGTAAGGTCATTTTTTAGGTGGTTTAAAGAGAGACACATTACTTACTTTAAAGGAGTTGGGTTCTCTAAATGTCAAGTGGCCTGTGCCTTAAAAGAAGTTTGAACATTTGTCATTTCCAAAGTCAAAAA